>NW_019385382.1:67713-84937 GCF_000671375.1 Centruroides sculpturatus
TGTATATATTTTAATATGATTTTATGTGCTTTAAACATTTTTCTAGTGATATTACGACTTCAATATTTGTGGCGGACAGACGTAAAGTCGAATAAAATGACTAAAACTTGATTTTTATTTTTCCATATAATTTTTTGACGAACGACGTATAATCGGGAACGACGTAACTCGAAACGACGTAAGTCGAGGTATACCTGTATTCGAATATACAATAGCGATCTTATTATTTTTTTTTTCACGTGTAGTATAGAAATTTGTAATAAGATATCTAATGCGGTTATAATAAAATATTATGCGATTATTTTCGTATAATTAAAATTAAAATGTTTTTATTTTTTATAAAATACGAGGGAAGCGGCGCTTCCACCACTTCTAATGATGGCATGCCACTGGAAACCCGTGTTATAGGGAGGTCTACTGTATTCAAATTGAATGTTTCCATCGCATAACAATCACAGGTATAACTTTGTTGATCTACAGACAGGTTCCTACACCAACCACCAACACTATCGAGAGAATGTGATGGGAGATGAGCGCAAATGTTCCCAGGGACGGTGTCCGCCAGGAACACATGATCGGATATTTGGCTGAATATCGTTTTGATAAAATGTAAATTTATTTCATATATATATATATATATATATTGTAGGTTAAAGTCCAGTTACGTATACTGTCATGGCGGCTCATCTCTGATTCCAGCAAAGAAAAGAAAGGAAACAGTGGGGACGCACGTTCTAACCTAACCTAACCTATTCTAATAAATTACCATAATTATTACCAATCAAATTATTAGAATAGGTTAGGTTAGGTTAGAACGTGCGTCTCCACTGTTTGCTGGAATCAGAGATGAGCCGCCATGACAGTATACGTATCTGGACTTTAACCAAATTATATAATTAATGTTTTAAAATTTATTTCTACTAATAGCAAAATTTCTATTTAAAATTATAAAGGTTAAGTATCAAATTTTATACAAAAAGGATTGTATTATTAAAAGCCATCTACAGTACTTAAATTTAGAGTTATTAGCGAGGTTGAGGCCGAAGTTTTAGAGAGGTTGCGGCCGACGTTTAAAACGCAAAAACATGTACGTCGGACGTTTAGCGCCGCCTTCCTGTAAGCCTAGAAGTTTGACAATGGTGTTTGGAATGCCGAGCATGATTCAACTAACTATCCAAACACCATTGTCAAACTTCTAGGCTTACAGGAAAGCGGCGCTGAACGTCCGACGTACACGTTTTTGCATTTAAAACTTCGGCCTCAACCTCGCTATTATAATTGTTTCAAAGAGAAGAATCACGTGATATGGAACGCTCATTGAAGATCACGTGACGCCTCGAAGTGTAACAGAAAAAATGAATCCTTCCGCCAGAAAAATAAATCGAGGGGAAACAACGTCAGCGGTCACACGATCAGATGACGTCGAGCAAGGTCACTTGACACGATCTGTAAGCGTACTCCTCCAATGTGCTACTCCGCATATAAACAAGGTTATGCAATGGCGGCATCCACCGTGCGTAGTCGATAAGTAATCCCATGAGTTTTCGTTTATAACTATTATTATACTCGTCGGCCCCAAAAATTTCTATCCGTTTCGAACATGTCTACTAGTGAGGTCTGTTAAGAAAGCAAGATTAGGAAAAAACGCGCCATGTATTAAAAGTAAACTTTTATCGAAATGGACCTTAATTTCCAATGCGTACCCAACAATATTTCCCAACCTTCCCAAATACTTGACAAGAAAAGTTCGGAAAGAAATTTATTATCATCAAAAAGGAGATAATGTTCACTTCAAAACAGAACACCAACTTATAAGTAGGACAACTTGCTGATTTACATTAAATTTGTAACCACAATAAAATTTTGGATAATTTTAAGTAAATATTGCTAAGAATCTGAATATTGAACAATATACTACTGTATATATATATTTATTTATTTTTAACTTTCATTACTCGAACACTAGAACAGTTTTATTTTAAAAAATCATTTTTACTTTTCTGGCGGTTATATACAAGGTGAACCAAAAATAGGTGGACAGTAAATGATAACATTTATTGAGATTACATATATAATTGTATTTACTAATACAATACAATTTTATCAATGCATGTGTTGTCCATCACAATTTACACAGTTTTGAAGTCTACGTTTCACCATTTCACGCTTCGATGAACATTTTTGCACAAGTATTTTTGTGTATTAATTTCTTGAAATGCATCTCTGATTTAAGTTTTAAACCATAACCATAACCATAACCGACGGCCGGATGGCCGAGCGGTCTAGGTGGCAAACCTACAGTAAGATGATGCGGTTTTTATAGAAATACTTGGAAAGAAGAGATAATTTTTTAGGTGTAATAAAAATTTTAGTGCCAAAATAGTTACATTTCTTGCCATTGCTTCATAAGATTACATACTTTGTGTAGTTGTTACTAGAGCTTACACTAAGAACATTTTAATTTTTTTTTTTTTATTTTAACAAATTTATAAATGCTACGGCGCCATCTTTGGCAAGAATTGTACTAAACTTTTTATTACACTTAAAAATATCCCGCTTCTTTCTAAGCATCTCTGTGAAAACTGCATCATCTTATTGTAAATAGTTTGTGAGTTATTAATTTTTTTAAATTTCTGAGACTTTTGAATCACCTTGTACTGTACATCGTTGTTATACGAACCTTAATATAAACCCTATTCCATCTACTGTCCACTTACTTTTGGTTCACCTGTATATCAGAGGGAAAGTATGGCGATCGGTCAAACAATGACCCTCCCAAGATTTTTACATTTTTGTCTCAGGACACATTGAAACGTGGAGAAAAGCAAAAAAAAAAAAAAAAAAAACTCGGCCTTTTTTTCCTGTATGTATGAAAAATTTTTGAAATTTTGCAGGGAGGTGTGTTTATTAGGGGATTTCAATCTCCTAATAAGTTGGTGATTAAAACCATTAAACTTTGGTGATTAAAGATCGAGGGGGAGGGTAATGGGGATATCTCCAGTAGGTTCAAACTTAATGACGATTTTAATCGTTATTAGCATTTACAATTTCTTATAAAACCATCCTTACCCTCAAAATTAAGCTTTTTGCCATTATATAACAGTTAAAAATATAAAATTTTTAAATAAAATATGATAACAGATGGCGCCACGAAATATTGCCTGAAAAGTTATGCAACTCGTTGCTGGATTTTTTTTCTTTTTGCTGGATTTTCTCTTTTCGCCTTGTGGATACTTAAAGGGACATTTTTCGGGCCCATCGTGGGTTCGGCCACTTACACAATAGTATGTTCGGATGATGAGACGCGGGTCAACACATCCCGAAAAAATCTGGGGTTCTTGGACTCGCCCAATTCAATCCCGGATCTCCAGAACGGTAAGCTAACGCATCCAGCCAGCGCTGTTTGTTGCCCAGACATCCCCACAATATGGGCGTATTCAAATTATCAGCTCCCTGCCAACATCTCTGTTCAAAATTTCAGGAAACTTCCGGTTGCTGCCAGCACCTTTTTCGGTGCTCGATACACCAGCAAACACTATGGCAGCCACCACGAGACTCGTAAGAACTCGATTTTGCGTTGACAGTTTGAATTTATTTGTTGATGAATGTATTCTGAATAAATTAAGATTAGGTTAGTACATTAATAGAATGTTTTACTAATATGTTTAAGTAAGACGTCACATAATTTGTTTTAGGTTGTTAAAGTCTAATCTTAGGATTGATTTAGATATTTATAACTCCTATGGAAATTAAAAAATCTTCACCACTCTTTCTCTTTTCAAAATATTCATTTTTCATTTAGCTGTTCCCATTAAATAAATTCAAAAATAAATTTAACGTAACGTTGGAAGTCCACTTCATTCGCCATTTTTCTTTTTCTTTCTTGATATCCTCGGCCATCAGCGTTTGTTTTCACCCGAAAATGCCAGCAGTTTCTTCCGACAGCATCTCACTGGACTGACGTTAAGATTTTCAATACGTCTGATATTCAAATTGTTTCTTCTGAAATTCAATTTAAATTTTATTTATAGAAATTGAATTTTGTTATAAAAAAACAAAGTAGCAATAAGTTTTCATTTCCGTTAATATTTCTTCCCACTTTTAAATAGAGGAGAAAATATTGAAATTATATGAAAATTAAGGTTTGCAGCTTTGAATCTATTTTTTTTTTAATTCGTGACATCACGTGGATATCGTAAAGAAAATTAAATTTTAGAATATAAACTGTTAATTAAATCGTGTTCTAAAAAAATAAAAGTAGAAACGAAAAGAGAAAATTTAAATATATTCCAAGGACTTGGAATGTCTAAATACGAAGTTTCAGCAATTGAAGGAAGATGAACCCCATTAGCTCTAATTGTTTCATTTATTCTCTATATGTTAGTAATTTGAATCCCGATGAAACAGAAGCTATGCTTTTTGAAAAATTTTCTACTGCAGGACCAATTCTTTGCATCAGAGCCTATAGAGATCTGATTTCAGGAAGATCTTTGGGTTATGCCTATGTTAATTTTCAAAACCCTAAAGATGAAGAAAGAGCCTTAGAAACTGTGAACTTTGATCTAATTTGATCTAAAGGAAAACCAATTCGTATAAGTGGTTACAGACAGATCCACTGTTTAAGAAATCTGGTGTTGGAAATGTTTTCATCAATAATTTAGACAAAAGTATCGATAATAAGGCGATGTGTAATAATTTTTCCGTTTTTGGAAATATCTTATCGTGTAAAATGGTTACGGAAGAAGAGGGTAACTCAAAAGGTTACAGTTTTGAGCACATTGAAACTGAAGAAGCAGCTAATAACGCAATTCCTAAGGTAAATTGTATGCTGTTCGATAGTAGAATAGTGTATGCAGGTAAATTCACACCTCGCAGAGAACGTGAGAAACAGCTCGGAGACAAAGCTCATCGAATCACAAATGTTTACATAAAAAATTTTGGTGAACTAGATGATGATAAACTGAGAAAAAATGTTCGAGAAATATGATGCTATCACTAATTCTAGCGTGATAGTGGACAAAAGCGGCAAGTCAAAAGGTCTTGGATTAGTTAATTGTCAAGAGTCAAATAATGCTAAAAAAAAAAAAAAAAAGCGACAGAATAATTAAATGCTAAAAACTTGGTGGAAGACAACATTATGTTGGTAAAGAACAGAAAAAGACCAGAAAGATAAAACGAATTTTGAACGATTAAAATTGGAACGAATGAGCCGTTATCAGAGTGTTTTAATTATACGTAAACACTTACAAGTTAGAAGATTTCATCGATGACGAACGCCTCAGAAAAGAATTTTCGTCTTTTGATAACATCACAAGTGCTAAAATCATGAAGGATGCTCATGAAGGATGTTTCAGCTCTCCTGAAGAAGCAACTAAAGCAATAAATGAAATGAATGGCAAAATCACGATTTCTAAACAACTTTACATTGCTCTAGCTAAAGGAAGAACGTAATGTTTATCTTACTTCACAATACGTGCAAAAAAATGACTAGAATGTATAGGCAGCCACATTTCAACTAAATGTTTTAACGATTATTTTGTACCGAAATGGCTCAAGTTTCAGGAAGGTATTTTTCAACCCAAATTTGACAGATGCAACTTACATCGAACTACATTAATTTAAAACAGTTAATTTTGTATTTTAAATGTGTTCTTAACTGTTCTATTCAAAATAACAGTTATCAATGTCCCATAGCTTTTAAAAACTTGAAGATGGACTGTAGAACAGGTTGAAAACATTTGTTAAATCAATAAATAAGTCCTGTGAGATAAGGTGTTGTTGTGGAAATTAAATAAAAAAAATGCTTTGTGAAGTGGCGACGGCTGGCACCCTAGGCCTGCAGCCCTATCAGTCCAATGGTTCAGGTGGCATTGCGTGCGCAGGGTTTTTTAAAGGGTGGAATTTAAAAAACATATTATTTTTTAATAACTTACGGTGGTTTATTAATTTGTATACAGTAGACCAGCGGTTCTCAAAGTGTTCGCCACCAGTGGCCAAGCGGTCTTCGTTCCCTGAACACTGGGAGTTCGGTCGTGGGTTTGCGCCTCGCTTGGGCGGGCTGCCCACGTGGAGTTTTCCGGGTTTTCTCCTCATCTGTAACGCTCAAATAGAGCCCAGTTTCCTTTAAAAAGACCTCCCGGAAGGCATTCCCACCTAGGCAGATCTCCCAAGTGTTGCGTTGCCATAAGTAAACAAAACAAAGTGTGTACAGCGGCGTCTTAGGAAGCCGCGGCTTCCTCACAGACACCACGAAATAATATAAAATTTTCATAATTTTACTTCCCCTTTCAATTCGATGTGACAAGATGTGACAGCTAGCAGACCTAATGCAAATCAGGTCTGTTAGATGTCGCAGACCTGATTTAATGACTCAGTAATAAAGGTGGTGCACAGAATCGCAAAATGTAAAAAGCCTCATATCATTGCAGAAAAACTCATTCTACCGGCTCCTGTAGATATGGTGAACATTATTATCGGTGGGTCTGCTGGGTAGCAGCTTTCAAAAGTGCTTTTGTGCAATAACACTATCAGTCGCAGAATACAGCACATAGCGAAGAACCTCCAATGTTCAGTTATTGAAAAAATAGAAGGGAAGGAATTTGGGTCGCAGCTGGATGATGACATAGATAATAATAATGATGCTCACTTGATTTGCTATATACAGTTTATAGATAATAATAACATTGTAGAAGACTTTCTCTTCTGTAAAAGTATCACTGCTGGTGCTAAGCTCACGACTTGTTCGAGATCCTTGATGTTTTTATTTCCGAAAATAATTTGGAGTGGACCAAATGCATTGGTATCTTTACTGATGGTGTTCGTTCTATGTTTGGATGTTATGGAGGATTGCAAGCACTTTTTCGAAGCAAAGACCCTGATGCACTGTGGAACCAACTTTTTTGATTTTCGGCGCCCTTGGGGTGCCGAGAATCAAAAAAGTTTGGGAACCACTGCAGTAGACTAAGAAGAAACTTAACGGATACAAAATAAATATGTTACTTTTTTATTTATGTTTCTATTCTTCCGAAATAGGAGGGGTTAAATTCCCAAAATCTTCTATTTGCACCGCCTAGTGAAGAATCATTCTCAAGTAGAAGTACTGTAGCTTAGTTACTAACTTACAATGCCCTTGAATCTATTTATTTAACAAATTTCGAAGACATTTTACGCATAAAAATTGATTATATAATCAAAACGACGCCAATTAGCAATTTTTGGCAAATTTTAAATTAATTAAACATGTTTTAATAACTTTAAAGATATTAAGAACGTTGTCATTTTTTAAAATAAATTGTCCCCAACTTGTTCAGATAAGAAGTGATAAGATCGAAATAAACGAAATAAGTAAATTTTTGAACTGATTTGTTAAAAATATTTTTTCCCGTAATTAAATGCATTAAAGAAGGAAGGAAGAAGTTAAAAAATGTTGCGTAAGCTACGAGAAAACAAATCAGAATAAAGGAAACGAAGGAGATCCGAAACAGAAAGAAAAGACGCAATCATACTGCATGACGTCAGCTCTGTACACGTAAGTCGACACAATTACATGAATATCCTGCCACTTCATAACATAGTTCTTCATTATTAATTAATAAATAAAACAAAAATTCGAATAAATCGAATGCATTTTATTTTACACCATTAAATAATAATTATTAAACGCTTTATTATGGATCAATATATATATTTAATATCGGATTTTAACGCGTTGTGATACATAATGGATGTCGACAAGTGGTGAGGTGACGTTTCGGTGACGACTTCGTCTGGTAAGTTTGACGTGGCTACTACGTTTCTATCAATTTATCCACTCGGATTGCTTCAAACTCGGTGACGACGAGAAATACGTAAGTGGTAAGTAGACATGGACGAAACAAGATAATAACATTCGACCCCCGAACCCTGATGGTTCTCTCTTAATCCTAACTGGTTAATGTTTAACATGATATGTTCTTTTAAGTTGCTTAACCCTAAAGTTAGGCTTAAATCGACGACTGAGATTTTAAATAATAATACTTAAAAGTATTAAAGAGTCGAAAAAAGTTTTAATTCCTATAAATAATTTGTATTTTGCTTGCATATAATTATGTATCGATCGAAATTAATGTTAAATTTCGCAATGTTTTTTCAATCGCGATCTAATTTCGGAAATATACTAGGAATGAGGTCTTCAAGGACGTTTTACCGTTTTTGTTTTAATTGAACTCTTTCTTCCTTTTCCTTTTAATTCTTTATCTCAATGGCTAAAAAAAATCTTTTCCATTTCTAATTGGCTTATTTTCACTAAATTTTATATTTAAGAAGAAATTTTATCAGAATGATGTGCTAAATATAGCTTTTAACATATTGCTATTTTATCTATAGGAAAATAACGAAATTCTTCTCTGCATCTAATATGTTATTTATACGTCTTCGTTGTTGATTAGGATAGTTTTTAAGTCTTATTATAAACAAGATTAAATATTTCCATCTATCTTCATCGGAAAAGAGAAAAATAATAATAATAATTCGACCTTTCTACTTCAAAATTCCTCCGTTATTTAAATGGTCACCTGATAATTCTTGTTTATCTTTAGTGCCATCTAGTGGAAATACTTGAATTTTATTATTTATCATTTTAAAAGTACAGTATATGTATATTTTATAGTGAGAATAAAATATTTCATTTTGCATATTTAATTTTATTACAAAACGATATGTATCAAATTTTATTATTGTAATGTATAGTGAAACCTGTGTAAACTGGTGTTATGGTAATGAATAATTTTTCTGGTTTGGCAGGTTTCCGTTTTAAACAGTTTCTTTTTTTTTTTTAAACACAGAAAATCACTGTATTACTAAGATTTTTCTCTCATTTGGGCAGGTTTATATTTTATTAAGGTTCTGTTTTGGACGGATTTTACTGTAAATCTCATTTTTATAATGTATACCGATGGTTCTCAAAATATGAACCAAGTGATGGTCTGATAGCATGCAGCAGGTGGTTTTCAGACTAACCTAGTCATTTTACAGAATGCAATTCTATGTTGTTTAGTTAGAGGAAAGAACATTTTTTGTATCATGTATGTCTTACATTAGGTTTCAAAATATGGCATACATTAAGACACTGTTTATAAGGATAGGAAGTGAATGTGGGGCAGAGGTGGTCCATGGTTCACCTTTGACTTGGTTTAAGTGGTCTGTGTAACAAATAACTTTGAGAACCACTATAATTTATATTAATTCTAAAAGCATGTTTCAAAAAATGTTAAATAATTTTAATATACTATCTGAAAAGATATCTGGAATCCTGTAGTAAATCCAAATGAAATAGGTTAGATTTTATATCTGATCAGGATTGTTATAATATATATTAGAGAAATATTAGTCATTTACAGTGAATTTAGAGATAATGTTTTATAAAATTCATATTTACAGTTTATAATCTTTTATTGTATAGTATTATTCAATATATAATAGATATAGGTATCATATATGTTGTAACAAATATCTTTAGATCATGTTAAAGACTACCACTATGCAACAATAAACTTGAAATGCGATACACTAACTTAGTCTGGTGGTGTATTGATTACATTTTAAGTTTAAAATTTTAACATTTTGTCAAAATTTTAAAGTTAAAATGTGATTTTGGAAATAATGTATAATAAACAATAAAACTTAGTGCTCTTTTTTAAAAAAATTACTGCCAATATGCATACACTGTGACTAAAAGTAGTTTTGTTAGGAGTATTAAGTACTGGGGTTGGATGTCACGCCAATAGTTATCTCAATTAAAACTTCTTCCAAAACTTCAGACTATGAGGCATTAAATATAATTAAAATATTTTATTCTTGCGAGCGCTTTCGACGTAAATATGCACGTCGTCTTCAGGCAATTCAAAAACGAATATCTGAAGTTTTGGAAGAAATTTTAATTGAAAAGTAGTTTTGTTTTAGGGAAAAAATTAACACTAAAAATACTGTTTAATACTACTAATTATTTATTTTAGCATTTATACTGTTTTCCGTATTTTTTGTATTTCTCCTTTTTCACTTTCTTTCCTATTGTTTTGGATTTAATATCAGTTGCTAAATGGTGCCCTTTTAGTAGCCATGTTTTTACTGTTCCCTTACAAAATATTATCATTATCACTTCATACCTTGTTTCTTAAGAAAAATGTAACAGGGACATACAGCATTGTGATTTCATAAAAAAAATGGCCTCTGATGAAAAGGGGTTTTTCATCTCATTTATTTTTTATGGCAGTTCCAATTGGCCTACAGCATTTGTTGTGGCAAATAAATTGTCCTGTTTGTTTTTATCATGCTAGTTATCAGCATTCTTGCCTGAATATAGAATTTTTCTTACTATGCAACTGCTGATACTACATACAGTAGAGCGTCGTTTATCCGAATCAGTTGGGGACTGGGGTTGTTCAGATAACCAATTATGTACGAAAAAATATATTAATTTATCCCATGTTGAAATTTTTCTCCATTGCGTGTTGCTTCGCGTTGAATTTTCGTCGATGTTAAGCTAACGAAGACTATTGTATCGTTAAAAATTATTTTTTTATTTTGTACAAACAAAATAAATATATTGAAAAATATAAAAACAATAAAAAATTATACTTCAGAAGTTAATTTAGTATCAAAAACGTAAAATATTTGAGTAGCCGAAGACATAGCCAAAGATTACAGCGCCATAGCACTGGCAAAAATTTAAATTTGTCAACTGGAATTCCTTCGGATAAACGATGCTCTATTGTACTATTCTATTGATGCATTTTATGCTGTCTTCCATTGTGGCATATTGGTGTATTACAGCTGAAAAATAGCCCTGACATATTTAAAATTTTTGTTTGTTATGCAACATTTTAATTTCAATACAAATCTTAAACAAAACTAATGCATTCTCACTAATCTGGATATGTGTTAATCCAAACTCTTTAATTTTTACTGGTTAAAACTTTTTCCGGTTAATAATAAATGATTTTGAATTAATTTTAATTGTAACAAATTAATCTAGGCCAATCGAAATATGTAGTATTGCATACTAATTAGAATAGTGAAAATTTCTAGTTTTTAATGAAATAATAATTATAAATAATGAAAATTATTATTATTAGTTGGAACACTGTTTAGAATCAAAAATGAAAATAAGGATTGCTATTGAATAGTGTACTTTTTGAG
The DNA here is from genome assembly GCF_000671375.1 of Centruroides sculpturatus. Taxonomy (NCBI): domain Eukaryota; kingdom Metazoa; phylum Arthropoda; class Arachnida; order Scorpiones; family Buthidae; genus Centruroides; species Centruroides sculpturatus. The sequence continues at coordinate 78,889 of NW_019385382.1, forward strand.
ATATGTTTTAGTTTTAATACTGGCAATATTTTTAAAAACTATGAATTTGTAAAATCAATTGAAAATAACTTTTAAATATATGTACTAAAAATAGTATGTGTTTTTCTGTAGTCTTTTTTGACTTTTTTTTTTATGTTGGGTTGTTTGGAAAGTTCGTAGTGAATTTTGATAGCTGACAGTTGAGACACTGATTGATGCAAAAATTATTAGAATTGTGTAAGCCAATGAATATTATGAAAAATGACCTTGAGACGTGTCTGTTACAAAAAATGTTGAGATTATTCAAATAGTTTTTAATTTGTCTTGTTGTGAAAATGGATGCAAACAAATGCATTTTCAACACTTGTTTCTTTTCTTCTATCATAAACACAAAAATGCTGTACAAACAGCAAAAGAAATATGAGATGTTTATGCTGTGAGTGCTTGTAGCAGAATCAATTGTTTGAAAGTGGTTTGCTAAATTTAAAGTGGGTAATTTCAGCCTTGAAGATGCTCCCTGCTCAGGAAGATCTCCCATTATTGAAGAGGATCAAAAACATTATTGGATAAAAATTCTTGTTACATAGTGAAGAGATTGCAGACATAGTGAAGTCATCAAATAGTACTGTATTTTAACATCTAAAGAAGCTCGGATACGTGAATTGTTATGACATTTGGACACCTCACGACTTAATGGAAAAGAACTTACTGGAATGCATCTCCATTTGTGATTCTCTTGAAAAATGGAATGAAAATGACCCTTTTCTAAAGCGTTTAGTGACAGGTGATGAAAAGTGGATTGTTTATAACGTCAACTGAAAATGATCATGGGGTAAGAAAAATGAACCATTGTTAAAAATTCCAAAGGCAGTTTTCATCCAAAGAAGGTCATGCTCACTGTCTGGTGGGATTGGAAAGGAATCCTGTACTATGAGCTACTTCCACAGAATCAAACAATTGATTCTGATAACTAAGGTGACCAATCATCCTGCTTTAGGGAGGATAGTCCTTTTTTAAGTTTTGTCATCCCTCGAAAAGTGTCCTCCTTTTCAATATTTGAAGACTAATCTGTAAATCTCCATATTCAATTGATACCAAGCCAATCCATTGTATGTGATATGTTTATATTTAATGTGATGATTCATCAAGGCTTGGTACAGTGCGGCAAGATGTGATTATGAGACGCATGCGCTCCGCACAAAAGACTTTGAGAGAGTGTGCCAATGGAAGTAGCTTTGTTTACTTCTTACTGAAATATTATATGGCACATACACATGCAGTAGATATTATTATAGTGTATTATTGTTGCAATGAATAAAATGTTTCTTTTTTTATGATATTTTTTCCTTCAATTTATTTGTGTCCACCTTTTCATTGTAAAATAGTTGGTCACCTTATGATAACTATTGTTTCCAACTGGATAAACTGAACATGGTAATTAAAGAAAAATGGCTGGAACTGGCCAATAGAAACGGCATTGTGTTTCATCAAGATAATAACAGACCACATACATCCTTATGAACACAGCAAAAATTATTGGAACTAGGCTGGGATGTTTTACTCCACCCCCATACTCACCCAATCTTTCTCCGTCAGACTACCATTTGTTTCGTTCTCTGCAGAATTCCCTTTGTGATAAAAACTTTTATACTTTAGAAGCTTGCAAAAACCGTATGAAACATTTTTTTCACAGGAAAAACTGGAAAGTTCTACAAAGTGTGGTGCTTAAAATAGGGAAAAAATAAATCGCTTACTTTTTTACTCCAGAACTATTTTTACTGTTCTCAAATTTTAAAATTAATAAATTCTAAAAAATTTTTCTTTAAAAAAACCTTTAAGAAATACAAGTGAAATTCACTTTTTAAATCTGATTTCGATAGAGTTTAAAAACAGAGAAAGACCAGAAAATCACTTTCACTATTTCTTACTTTATTTTTCTGGTCTTTCTCTGTTTTTAAACTCTATCGAAATTGGATTTAAAAAGTGAATTTCACTTGTATTTCTTAAAGGTTTTTTTAAATAAAAATTTTTTAGAATTTATTAATTTTAATATTTGAATAACCGATCCCATTGTTTTATTATTTATTTATCATTTGTTCTCAAATTACTATAGAAGAAATTTGAACTTGATATATTAATACTTAGAGGTAGCTCAATGCCCACAAAGTTTATAAAAAGAGCTATTTATGACAAATGAAAACATACAAGACCTGTTTTGGTAAACCAGACTTGTTTCACTTTTTTGGACAATTACGGACAAATTAAATAGTCATGTAAACTACAATATTCAAAAACTTGATGGATTGCAAACCAAAAATGCAACAAAAAAATTTTTAAATGTCATAATTCACAAAATTAAATTTACTTCCGTTTTGAGTTTTTTAAAACATTTTTCAAGATGAATTAGTCTAGACATTTGTTTGATTCTTCCTTCCCTCAAATTGTGCATTTAGGGAAACATGGTACAAGTGAATGAATTAACTGAAATGAACTTTAGAAACTATTCAAAAGAATCTGTTTTTAGCAGAATCTGAATTCGGCGAAATTTTGGTATCATCCTATTGCTAGTTAAAACATCTTAAAAACATGTGGTTAAAACATTTTATAACCACTTGGAAAACATTAGGTTTTTAGTGAAATGTAAAGAAAATTGTTGCTAAATCTAAATTCTTATAGCATTTTAGTGAAAATACTAGTGACAGATTAAACCCTGGTCTTAGAAGGTGAAAGTCTTGATCTCATTAGTGAAAGCTTTGGAAAAATTTAAAATAATAAAATTATTATTAATAATAATTAAAAATATTTATGTTACACATTTGAGCAATGCTGAAAATATTCTGACAAATGTGTGGGTGCCAAGGGCGTAGAAATTTAAAAAATGTAATTTAACGATAATATGTGATATATATCGTCATCGTCTCCCTTTCCATTTGGAATGCCGAGCAGTAACAATCAACGACATGTGGAAGCAGTTGAGTCAGAGATACATGCCTCATTTACAACAACACAACCCATTTATTAAATATGAAAGAAGCTTACAAGATTTCCGCGATCTTGGAAGTTATACGTCAGCTGCGGCCTCTGGGTCTTCCTCTCCTTTCCAAGATAGTTCCATTTTGAAGAAGTGTTCCTTGTTTGCAAATGAACAATTCCATCAACGTCTCGATAACTCCAGGATGATGCGGTCGACTTCCATTGATGGAAAGATGTTAATCCGAGGTCAGGAGATGGAGACAAAGATGGGCACGACACACATACACAACAATAGATCTGTCACTTGGAACTTTTGGAGAAGAAGCCGTCGCGTCCTTGAATGTCTGGGATTTCATTCATTTTCTTCCGATTCCACGTTTCAATTGGTCTCTCCTTGTCACCTGATGACAAATCGAAACCTTTCGGGGGTGTGGGAGAGGTCAGAATCGAAGTTTAACTCGATCTCCAACTGGAGATGGTTGACGGACTTACATTCTTCTATTGTTTAAAAGTTAGTGTCGCGTTTTCATATTAAAAAAATCTATTTCTAACTACTATATTTTTCTTTAAAAGAAAATTATTTTAACGTGAATTTTAGTGAGGGTTAGGACTTGTCCAGAGCCTCACAAATGCTTGGAAGGCACTGGCATTTGTCAGAATTGACAGATGACCAGTCCATCTCTGCCTGCTAATCTGAATAATACTATTCAATAATTAGTTTGGATTAGCTAGAGAGCATTATATTTTCATTTTATTTGCTTAACCCTTATTTGTTAAAAGAAAAAATGTTTTTATTTCAAACAGTAATACATTATCAATAGAAAAAGCAGAAAAGGTAGCAATAATAATAACAGTAAACTATGTTCCCAGTACTGGCAAGGTGTTAACTTCTGATGGTGATAATTTTTAGTGAAAGTTTAGAATTTAGCATTCTATAATTATTATTTTTTCTATACAGTAATACCTCGACTAACGCTATCCCAACTTTCGCAATTTTCAAATCTTGTAGATTTGTCTTTTGTTTGAGCGCCACGCAACTCTTGATTACTCACTCCCCCCACACTATTGTTCAGCTTACATGTTCGGACGTGTCGTGCGGAATCGACACATAGCTACAATTTATTTTGTGTTATTTATTTCTGTGTTTGTTATATCTACGGAGACTTGAGAGACTCTATGTGGTGATTTCTTGTAACCGTGAATGAATCAAAAGACGAGATAAGATTAACGAGAACATTTATTAGCTTACATACATCTGATTTGGATTTTACACAAATTGCGAAATTATACCCCAACTTACACGAATTTGACTTACGCGGTTATCGCTCGGTCCCACCCATCACGTAAGTTTGGGGTATTACTGTATATGTAATTTCTTGATAAATAATAAAAATGACCAGGATGATAAATATATTTTTAAAATTACACAAAATAATGGAAGAATACAAAAGATGTCTTTACATTTCATCCCTATTATACAAGGGAGCATAACATTCTTACAGTAGAATTGACCTTTTATTGGAGGTTCTCATCAACTTCAATATGTAAAACATCAAAAAGTTTTTCCTTCAGTGATGGCAAAATTACAAAAGTATATTAATAAATAATAAAAATGACTGAGATGATAAATATACAGTGGTGCCTCGTATAACGTACTTACTCTGTTCCAGGTGCACGTCCATTAAGTGAAAAGTCTGTTATACGAAACGTATTTTCCCATATAAATACATGTTAAAACATATAATTTGTTCCGCAGCATAAAATAACCATACTATACCATAAAAAAAATGAAAATGGAGCAGTCACCGATTATGCTGGGTAGTCAGATGTTGTGAGGAGGAGATGGAGGAACACTTTCTTCACACATTCATACAGATACAGACTTTTTACACATTGCAGCAGAACACTTTTTATTATTTTTTAATCGGAGTCAGATTCAGGAGAGGCTACTGAAGCTTGCAGAGTCAACTTTTCTTGTTCCATTTTTTGTTTTTTGGCAGTTGGCTTCTTGAAAAACATGTCCAAGGTGGTCTTTTCTCTCTCTTCTTCCACACCTGTTGGAAATGACAGGCAAGGGTGTCATTGTAGAGATCATTGATCCTGTTGGCCTCAGCTCTGTTTGGATAATGAGTGTTGGTAAACTTCTGAACCTCTCCCCGTTTGACAAGGAAGTTTTTGTCAACTTTCACTTCTGATGATTTCTTGTTTTGTTTCAATTGAAATCATTTTTCTGTTTTTTTCAGAAGCCATGATTTTCACAACACTTGAATAAATGTAAATACCCTGCACTGAGGTGATGTACGTAATAAACAAGTGAGCAAGCCGAATCCCAATGAGAGCTCTGCACTTCAGGTATACTAATAATATATTCTGATAATACTATTATTATAAAATTAGCAGATTGTCATTGGCAACGGCAAAAGAGTGGAAACATCATTCACACTTGTTCACAGAAAGTCTGTTGTTTGCCTCACGTAACTGCCGAACAGAAAGTCTGTTGTTCGCAACCAGTCCATTGCTCAAGTCACGTAATGGCCAAACAGAAAGTCTGTTATTCGAGGCGTATGTTATACGGGGCACCACCGTATTTCGAATAATACACTTAAACCTTACTAAGTTTGATTTTCTATATTATCATGTTATATTTTTGAGTCTATCTTTAAAATATTATATTATACTTGTATACTGCCATAATCTAAAGAGATAGAGTATTTGGAACATATCAACAAGTATTTGGTAACTTTTTTTTTTGCCAGATTTTTATAATTGAATCCATTCCATTTGTTGGTTATATTTGTAAACTTCTCACTTCACATAACAATACAGTTGTCCCTCGATAATCCGACAGGTATGGGACCAAAGGGGTGTCAGATTACCAAAAGTGTTCGGATTACCGAAAATAATTACATATTTCGCATTGTTTTGCTAGCAGTAACTTACAATATTCTCTACTCCAACTGTTCGAACAGAACTGCTCACATAAAACACACGAAATGTGTGTCATCGAGTAAGAATTGGATGGGGAGATTCACATCGCGACATGCTTCTGTGCAAGCAGACACGTAACGGGGACGGGTACCTTGACGGGAGGTGCGTC
>NW_019385382.1:85332-131329 GCF_000671375.1 Centruroides sculpturatus
TATATAAATAAAAATGTAATGTTCGTTTGTTCCTACCGATTCCTTTGAAATTTTGACACAATGCTGCATTCGAATACGCACGTGTTTTTATATAGTACACCTGTCGAAATTCAACCCCACTGAAGGGAGATGGTTAGGATTAAGGCTTACCGTAAAGAACTCTGCTTCTATTTATACTATTTTAGATGCGGTTTTTTGCATTTTTGATTGCGTTTTAATAGGGTACGTCAACAGAATGTACACTAAGAAGAAATTTTTCGAAAAATTCCCCCCCACGGGGAAGTGTTATAAATTTATAATAGATACATTTTGAGCCACAACAACGCATGGCGGGGTCTGCTGGTACATAAATATTTGAGTCATCTTGATTTAAAAAGTTTGTTTAAATTCAGCAATTATAACTTCCTACTTTTTGTTTTGAAAACATTATAAATGGACAGTGTCCAATGTTTTCCAATAAATTTATTTGTAAAGATAGATCCAAACAAAGGTCCATACATATTCAGTACATATATGAACCTTGACAGAAGTGACCTAGATAAAATAGCTGTTTTTAAAACACCAGAGGGCAAGTGTCTGGTAAAAAATGTGAATAAGCCTAGAGAAATTTCATGTTTGCAGATGGTTCTTGACTGAAGAGAAAGCAATTCTAAATGTGCATTACATCAATTAATAAAGAATGAAGTTAAAATACAAGCTTAGGCAGTTTGTTTCTAAGATTGATTTTATTGTATGAACAAATAAACCAGCTTTCTCTCTCTCTCTCTCTCTCATTTTTTAAAAATATTTTCTTTGTTTCTTCTGAACTTGTTTACTTCTATACTTGTAGAACTTGAAGAAGACAATTGAAATTACCAAAGATGTTTGAAATCAATCTTAGGGTAAATATTAATTTTCTGTTTTAATTTAAAAGTTAATATCTAAAATTATGCATAAATTTAAAATATGTTTGGTAATATTTATTGAAACAAACATTTAGCATATCAGTCATCATCTTTTTAAAATGCCATTTCAAATGAAAAAATGTATATCTGGATATTTTTATATTCTCAATGTGTAAGAACAATAGCAGTTATTAATTATTTTCAGATTTTCATGATTTCATATGTAGTTTGTGTAACCAAGGTAAACTCAAAGTGGATATAGTGTGTGTAAATCACACAGATACCAAGATGCTAAAAACACTGAAATCAATTAAGAATTTTTTGAATTTTTATATAAAAATAGTTTTTTTTTAAATATGTTCTAATTATTTTGTGAGGCTTGTAAGCAAAGTGTGCCAACTGCATATGATTGTCTGTACAGACAGAATCAGCTGTGATAAAGAACATAGATAAGAGAGGCATTGGCAGCTATTTTAATCTTATCACACACTATAGTGCAAATATGACCATAAAGTGCATGATATTTGCAGACTATTAACTGGTTTCTTATGTAGCCTGTTAAATCTTATTAAGAGAATGTATTAAGAAAAATGAATTTATTGTCTCTTTTAAAAATTGTAATATCTAATTTGAAATTTTCATTAGATATGCATTGATTGTTTGAATCAAAAACAAGTTTTTTTAATAGTTATAATTTTTGATAATTTGGTTGGTGTTTAGTATTATTATGTATCGGGTCTAGCGATGTTTGTATATAATTTTTGAAGTTTTTTTAATCTGACAATAAAAATTATTGTATACAAGCACTTAAAATTTAACTAGAGCCACTTAGTATGTAATAGTGAGATAACATACTGTTTACTAATACAGTAGAGTCCTGAAAACTCGGCCTAATATGGACCGAAGGGTGGCCAAGTTTGTGAAAATGCCGGGTTATTGGGAATGGGGTTAAAAAAGAATAAGTAAGAGTGTTTCCTCAGAAATACTGTACTGTACTTGTATGTATTGTTTGCTTGAGAATACAACAGAGAATAAACTGCTCGAATACCCTTAAACAAAGGAAAAGTGCATACTTTATGAAGGCATAGAGCCTTTACTACATGAAAATGAAAATTAATGAATACACAGTGTACAGTAATTTACCTAGACATACCTCAGAAAAATACTTTATGAAGTATAAAGCTGTCTATAATGAAAATTAACTAGGGGTTTTTTTGCCCTGCCAGGGTGTGGCCAAGTTATCCAGACTGCGGGTTATCGAGTGCTGAGTTTTCGGGACTCTACTGTATATTTTCTGATCATTCTGTGATAGTTCAATTGGTTAAAAATGTGAATAGATGATGTAACTTTAAAATTGATTAATATTTTGTAGGCTTTTTTTTTTATGTATGTAGCCTATATGACATATTTTTTGCATTGAATGAACTTAGTTTTAGGATATTTATAAAAGTTAAATTGTTCTGTGCTCTTATATTTTTAACATAGAATGGCAAGAAGTCTGGTTTTTAAGCACTCTGCTCTCTGGTGGCACCATCAATTGGATGTTAATTTGTCTTCCTTTTTTGGACTACATCTAAAATACGTAGACTGTTTTTTCTTTTCAAGCTCTGATTGTCCATAAAAAAAAGACAAGTGTAAATAACAAAATGAATTTATTACCAAAACTTAGGTTACTTTTTGACATAATCACCACAAAGATTGAGGCATTTGTCATATCTGTGGATGTGCTTTTTCATCCCCTTGTCATAGAATGTTGCCGCCAATGACTTGAGATGGGCCCTAATGTTGTTTTTAAGATCATCATTAGTCTCGAACCTCTGCCCTGCTAGCCACTTTTTCTGTTCAGGAAAGAGGTGGAAATCACTCATCACTAAATCGGGTCTATATGCTGGGTGTTTAAATGTTTAAAGGTGGTGAAGACTTTCCAGTAATTGATAGAAAAAAATTTGCTGTGTTTTTATTAATTGACTTGTTATATTCAGAGTTCTTATGCACCTGGAAAATCAGGGATTTTCATTAGTGTTTGGAAAAAGTCATGGAATTTGTTGAAAATTGTCAAAAAGTTGGGAATTTGTCTCCTTAGCTGCCTTGTTGATCTTGTTTACTGAATATGGATGACCAATTGTAGCTATCTGCAGAAATAATGCTACAATCTTTAATAAGAAAATACACCAGAATCCATTTTGAAATAGTTTTTTTCACCATTCTGAAGCCATATAATTTTACAGTTGTGGATTAATAATAGGATAAACTACTTTTATGTAATAGTGTTTAATTTCTAATTTTAATAATTCAGCAATTATAAAAAGATGAAATTGTTAATTAGAATAAAAAATAACTAATTAAAAATTTGTTTTTTCTTATTTTATAAAATTAATGGATCTCAGTTTACTGTTAAATTTTTGATTGAATAGTTATATCCCTTTTTCATTACAATTTTCTGTAGTATGAACATCACTCTATTCTCAATTCACTTAGAACAGGAAGCCTTCATTTCATTGCTTGTTTTAGAACTTAAAAGTTTATTGAAGATTGTTGAAGATTATATAAAGATTGTTTCAACTACTGACTTTTGCTCCTTTCAGAAATAAAAAACTATTTAGGAGTATATTTGATATTTTTTTATTTTATGAAACAAATCCATGAAATTTGTGATGCTTTTATTGTAAGATAAAAATTTGTCCTACATACAAGAATATTATTTTTGATATGTCAAAAGAGAAAATAAGAATACAGCCTGCTTTAAGACAGACGTACAGAAATTGCAAAATTAAGATAACATTGAATGTCAACAAGTTCAACCAATTGCCCATTTTTATTGTCAAGGTCAAAAAGGTAATTGGTGGCAGCAGTCAATATTCATTGTTGCCTTAATTTTACCATCCATATATATCTGACTTTAGAGCAGAGTTCTAATCTGTGTGCCACAAGATGATGCTATGTATGCTGTAGCACACAATACCTCTAAGAGAAGGAAAAGCACAGCATTTATGTTGGGCATATGATATGATAAATACATTTTGATTCAAAAGGGACAATAATTTGTCCTACATATTTCTTGCAATTGACACTTGTGACAGAAGGAATTCTAACAAGCTTCAACATTTTATATCTTTGCAGTCATATTTCAGAATCTGTACACATGTAAATTTGCTGAGTTACAAGTTACAGTTGCCATCTCAATTTTTGTGAAGTGACAAGTAGATGATGTGTCTGCCATGTGTATCTACCATCACAAGATCCCAATCATGTGCTTTTCATGCTAGGACTGCATGATACTTTGTCCTGGATGGTTTCTGATTGTTAAAAAATGAAATAAGAATAGCAATTAAAAGCTAATTGGACTGCAGTTTGAAAAAATTGTAGATGTATAAATTCCTACTGTCGTCTGTCCATCTGTCTGTCTTTCTGTAATCTTGAGAATGTAGTTAGATAGATGTGACCAGATATAGAAACCTTAGGGACAGGAGCTCCCAATTAACTATATATGAACTTTCAATGAAAACTGGGAGCCATGTTATCAATATTTCAATTCAAAACTTTTCCCCTGAAAGATGTTAGATAGATGACTGGCATGATTCTACTGTTAAAGGAAAAGTATGATGTATGAGGGCAAGACACTACTAATTTGAGATGGAGAGCATATATTTTAAATTAAATAAATTAAAAATATGATTAAAAATTGCAGCCTGGCATTATGACAATGTCACAATAAATAATTGCTAGTTTTAAATATTTTTATATTATCACAAGTAAAAAAAACAGTAAATTAGTCATTTTTGGTGTGTTGTACTTTGTAACCTGTATTTTTTGTATATTTTTACTAGTGGTGTGTCATAGAATTTTGGGAAGTGCTTAAGTGTGCTGTGCATGAGAAGAGCACTGCTTTAGAGCATCATTATCAACATAATAAAATAATTGTTTTTTACATATACTGTAAATTTATATTGTTATCATATCAGAAAAACATTTTTATGTTGAGGGGGAGGAAGAAACATATATTCTAGTGAATTCATCACATATTTAGAATTTTTCAGGAAATTATAAAATTATAATTTAAGTTACTGTATGATGTACTAAACTGATATACACACTTTTCCTTTCCCAACTGTTATATATAACAGAGGAAAAGTACGACGATTGGTCAAACAATGACCCTCCAGATTTTTTCATTTTTGGACTTAGGACACCTTAAAATGTCAAGAAATGCAAAAAAATCTGAGGGTTTGTTTTAGTGTGTATGGGGGGGGCACGATTTTGTTCACCCACTTTGAAGCTTTTTTAACTCCTGTGCATTTTGTCAAAAATTTCTGAAATTTTGCAGATGGGTTTGTTTATTAAAGGGGATTGATGCTATTAAATTTTCGTGATTAAAGGTCAAGGAAGTTGGGAGATAATGGGGGTCGTAAGTATCCCCAGTAGGGTCAGATTTAATGATGATTTTACTTATTATTAGCATTTACAATTTTTTATAAAATGTATCTCTATCCTCAAAATTAGGCATTTTATAATAGTTAAAGATATAACAGGTTTTTTAAATAAAATATGATAACAGATGGTGCCAACAAAATTTTAAATGTTGCTGGGAAAGTTGAGCAACTCATTGTTGGTTTATTTTAAAATTAGATACTTTGTCAGTTTGCTGTCATAACAAAAGTTTCCTAATACAGTATATGATTGTTTTTTTATGATGGTTCTCTAATGCTATGATTATTAAATAGTTATTACTTATGATGACTAATATATCCAATAATTATTGGACATATACTAAATTTGATATGGTTAATTATTAAAAATTTATATTGGATATTTTTTAATGTGAATATAAATATGAAAAAAATTTAATTTAAAAAAGTAACATTTAGAATTAGCATAAGAACACTCAAATTTTTAATATGAGTGAATATATAATCAAACCAATAGTCTATTAACTATATTTTAGGTATATTATGTGTGTATATACAGGATATTCATGCAGAAGTATACTTGGATTTTTTATTATGTATTGGCTACAGAGGAAATTTGTAAAAACAGTTATGTATAAAATTGATAATGGATTTTCTTACTTTCAGGTAGAAGGATACAATTCATTCTGACCATGATTTAAATCTGGCTCTTTCTGGTAAATTGATTTTCATACACCTAACCAACAGCATAATTGCAATTTTTATAATAATATAATTTTTTATGGTGATTTTGAAGAATCAATTTTTATTAATATTTCTAAATAGAGAAAGCTAATGTTACATTTAATTCTGTTAGATAAATAGGATTTGCAACAATTTAATTGGTAATGTTGAAATGGATTGTGCTTCTACTAATAGAACTAGATATTAGTCATTCAGTTATTATTTCTCCAATCATTTATATATAAAAAAGTTAATAAATCATAACATTTAGCACTTTATTGGTTTGAAGCACTGGTGTCCGAACTACAGTCTCTAGACCAAACCTATCCCACAGCACACATTAACCCAGCTTGCAAATATATTTGACAAATTGCTTATAAATAGGCCTATTTTTAGTATATGTGGAGTATATGAAATATTTGTGTATAGTATGTAAATAAATGAAATATTTGTGGCTCATCTACTTATGACTTATGTACAATTTGGCTTGCCAGTTGAAAAGTTCGGGCACCACTGGTTTAAACGATTCATGATACATTTAAATAGTAGTCAAAATGTGCGGTTTGAAAACTATATATTTTTATATTTACTTTTTGAATAAGAACATTCTACTTTTTTAACTTTAAGATTTTGTAACAGTATTTTTATTTTGAAAATTTCTTTAAATTTTAAAGATTTTAATCTGATATTTATAGAAACTTAATTTTATTATTTGATCCTAATACAAACTACAATAATTATCATAATCTGGCACGCAAACTAGAAAAGCTAAATTTTACTTTATTTTTTGTGCATTTTTATCAATATATTACAGTGTTAATTAAAAATAATTGTTAAAAACTGTTAGATTCATTTTTTGAATGATGCATAATTAAAATATGAAGAAATAATTGTAAGTATTTTAGAAAAATTAAACTAAAAGTTGTTTAAAATTTATAATTTTCTATTTAATAATTAATTATTAATTTTAAAAATAATAGTACAAATAAAAATATTTAATTTTTTATTTTTAGAATGATATGGATAGTTTAGTAGATGAACAAGGAAGTACTTTACATATTGGAGATAGAGCATTATCGTCTCCAACTTCACCTGGTGGCGACAGAGATAATTTACCTGTATCATCATCTGGATCACAAGTTAGGTCTAATGGAGCCGTTCTTTTTACAACACCAAGTCAAGTGAATCAAGTTCGAAAGGCAGTAATAAAAATATTTTCAATTTATTTAATTATATAGATCAGTGTTTCTCAACCTCTAACGAATCGTCACCCCCTTCAACGTAGTATCACCCCCTTCAATAAAACCGTTACATAGTATCGCTCTCTTCACTTCAAAATTCTAATGCCGAGGGCCAAGGCTAACGCCAAGTTCGTACTGCATTGAATAGACTAGTGACTAGTATAATGTTATTTGTTTAATTATTGTACAATATAACAAATAAAATATCTAATTATTCTTAATATAATGTTTTACTATATCGCCCAGAAAATTGTTTTTCGTCCCCTAAAATATAAATTGTTACTAATCGCACCCTCAACATGGAAAAATGCCCACATGGGGCGATATTGCCCCCGTTGAGAAACACTGATATAGATAAATGTGTAGTTAATGAACCTGATGGCAGTATTTCCGGTTGCCATCTTGTTTGTGAATGCTATGTCCACAAACAAGATGGCGCCTACTAACTACACCAGCTTTTAAAGAAAAAATTTCCAATCAAATATAATAAATCATCCAACACCTGATGCTGAGAAAACATTTATTAAAGAAACATTAACTTTTTGACCTAATGTGATAGGCCATCTTCAGATGCAAGTATTCTCGAATGTATTTAACTTAATATTTAAACATCAGACCTTTCAAATACTTTCACTCACAATTTAACATATTTTTCTTTTCTTTTCTTCAATTTCTTCGGTATAGAACATGATTCTGCTAATTCTTTTGTAATGTCATCCTTTCCCATCATAGAAACTTTTTCTGCATTCTTAACACACGTCTACATTCTTTCTCTCACGATTTTCAGATTTATTGTTACTTACTTTCAGGGCTAAAGATACAATTTCTGACTCTTTCCAAACTGAAACATGTCCTGCTCTTGGATGAAACTTACTTGTATTCTAAACAAACAGGTCAAAACATTCTCCTGATTTTTTCCTTTTGCTTATATCAATGTGTTCAATTTCGACAATTTTTATTTAGGTCAAATTATACTATGAAATTATACTATGATGATACTATATATGTGTTGTATGAAATTCGCACAGTCAACAGCTGTTTGACTACTCAAGCCTGTAGCCAAACAGGTCATGCTCAACATAAATTCTATGCAAATTAGATGCCAAATAAACAGAAAATTAGTTTCCCAAGAAAATTTCCCAAATTTACTTTTAAAAGATGCTTCAAATGACAAACTGTTCATCTTGCATTTATAACATCTAAAAGAAACAGAATCATGATCCTTTTGATAAATTAATTTACAACAACCATAACAATTCAAACAATCTGCATCTACAGGTTGCAAACCAAACTTTATGGCAAATTTAACACCTGATGAAATTCACTTGTCAACATTGATTTCAAGAAAATTTGATTCTAAAAAGTGAAAAAATTTCTTAAAGTACACTTTTGCCAAGAAAACTGTTGACCTTTAACTAATTCTGCCATTACAGCAATAAAAAAGAAAATATCAAATATAAACTTCAAAAAAAAATAGTCAAACAACAAGAAACAAATCTTTGAAACTGAATAATTAAATTACTCTTAACAGTTATAAAATGTTAAGAAATTAATCAAGAAACCAATTGATGATAGAAATCTTGTAAACTATTAGCAATGACACCTATATTAAGATACAAAGTACACTTGTTGAGATTCCTGAAGTGCATCATTTGGTTTACCTAACTACACATTTACCTGATTTTTTTGTTTATTATTTATAGGTTATGATTAGTTAAGATAAATTTATGTTGTTATATTTTTTATTTCAGAAAATTACATATAATAAATATATCACAATTCTTAATATTAATTATAGATAGTGTGAAAATTATTTTTCAAAATAATAAAAAAATCACTGATTATTCTTACCAAGTAAAGTGATTCATGTACACTTCTTTTAATTAAACTTTAGCTAATATTAGAAAAAGCAAAATAAAGTGTTGTAAAATTTTTATAATTTCTAGTTAAGAACATTTTTATGTAATAGTCTAAATGAAGGATGATACATTTAATCTTTTGAGTACATTAGAAACTTGATAATTCATCACCCCCAGTCCCAGATGTGACAAATTATAGAAAATTCTAGGAACAATAATTAAAACACATTTTGAAATACTTTTGTAGTTTTAATTAACATAATACATAACTTACAACCTATTTTTTACAAAACCTTTTGAAAAACATTTTATCAAAGTTAAGAATATAACTTAAAAATAATACTTTACCTTACTTTTTTTTAAACTATTTTTTTGCATTTTTTCGTGATTGCTAAGTTGCACACATGCCACATTGCAATGAAGTTCAGAAGTTCTGCTTCATTTTGCTGTTTGTATGATTTGATGCATTTTGATAACATTTCTTCATCTCCTTTGCAATTAAAATGTTGAGAATTAGTTATGTCATTTTCATCATCATCTTTATCTGCTTCTCCATTGATTGAATGAATAACGAGCAAGGACATCCTTGTTTATTACTCATTCTATTATTTCATTGCCATTCAAAATTTGAGCTATCCATATTCAGCCAGTCATTTACATCATCCTGTTCTGTTTGAAAAGTGTCATTATACATTCAAGAAACATCATCCAGCAATTGTTTGTTTTCATTGGTGTTACTTTCATTAAGTGCATATGATGGCCAAATTTTATTCCAATTTGAGATGCTGTTTCATTTGAAACATTATTCCACACTTTGGCGATGTTGAAAATTTCATGTTTAATAGTGTATTGTTTCCAAAATTCATCCAAATTCATACCCATATCACAAGAAATAAAATGTTAAACAAATACTTTTTGGTAGCGACATTCCAAATTTTCAATCACTTTCTGATCCAACAGCTGAATCGTAGAGGTTGTGTTGGGAGGAAGAAAGATGCATTTTATATTTTTATCAACTTCTAAGTCATTCAACGTATTCAATGTAATTATGGACATTGCCCCACAATGTCCATAATTAAAAGTGTCTTTTCTGGTAAATTTTTAGATTTAAAATACAGTTTTGCCTGAACTACAAACACATTACAAAATCAGGCTATAAGAATTTCTTGATCCATCCATGCATATTTTTAGGCATAATGGACTATTGTGGCTGTTGGCATGAATTTTTTGCTCTCTTGTGATTTGACTCATTTTTGTTTAACCTCCTAACACATCGGGTTGAAATATAAAACCTCTTACTTGAAACCAATTAACCAGAGTAAAAAATTGTTTCTGAAGTGCAAACATTTTCGATACCTCTTCTGGGCTCTTCTTCAGGCATTCTATCCAAACTGTTGCAAACTGGTTTTTTAAACTTTTGAATTTCTTTAGAAGGCATTCGAATTTGTATTCCTAATGTGCATGCATTCCAAATTTATTCAAACATTGTGAGCTTCCAAGGGATTCGAAATGTGAACTGTTTATAATTCAAACGATTATAAACATGAATAAAATACAATAAGCTCACGATGTTTGAATAAATTTGGAATGCATGCGCATTACGAATACAAATTCGAATGCCTTCTAAAGAACTTCAAAAGTTTAAAAAACCACTTTGCAACAGTTTGGATAGAATGCCTGAAGAAGAGCCCAGAAGAGGCATTGAAAACGTTTGCACTTGAGAAACAATTTTTTACTTCGGTTAATTGGTTTCAAGTAAGAGGTTATATGACTCATTTTTGTTTTTTTCTTGGAAAATGACAGAATTTCCATCTCAGAAAAGGAAAACTTTTTGCCTTTATCTCATGACAGATCTCCATGAAATGTAAGAAAACGAATGAGACGCGAAGAGAAGGTTTCAGGTGAGTCAACAAACCAGCTGATCTTGTCTTATATAAGTGCCAAAAAGGAGATTAATGTTCAAGAAGGAATTTGACTGTTGTTGAAATTGTAAGCTTCTTCAAATAGTAAATTACAAATTCTTTTAGAGTGTTTAGATAGAATGCAAGCGTGGATTGAAAATATAGACACTGCTATGGTAGTTCTTGAATCCAGGCTCTCTGTCCTTGAAACTGATAGAGAAAAAATTTGTTAAAAATGATAAATTCAATTATGGAAATTGATGCAATAAGTAATAATTTGCATGGAAAGTTAATGAGTTTAGAAGATAAAGAAACAAGAAATAATATTGTAATCTCAATGTTAGAGGATAATGATAAAATGGACAATAGCTTATGTGATGTTCAGGAACTTTTTAACAATAACTTAAAGGTTACAGACGTGAACATTAAGCATGCTTCTAGAATTGGAAAATATAAAGCAAAGGGTAAAAAGATTAATTATTTGTGAGTTGATCAGTTTTGAAGATAAATTAAAAGTATATAAAAATGTTAGTAATTTAAAAGGTTTAAGTATATTCATTAACAATGACTATTTGACGGATCAAGAACTATCAGAAACAAATTAAGGCTCTATGGTAAAGAAATGCATTCAAAAGGAGCTAGGAATGTTAAATTGTGATATAACTGATTGATCATAGATGATAAGACATTTGTGTGTAATTTCAAAGGTGAAATTATCCAGACAGATGGAGAACAATGTTTTTAGCAATATAGTTTACAATGATAAATAGTAAGATGATAAAAAGGATAAGGATGACAAATATAAAGTTCTGTACTTGGATAATAATGATATGAAACTTCTATTTTATAATATTGCAGGTTTAAATAATAAATATTGCTTTCCTAACTTTTGGAATCTGATATATAGGATGGGATGTGTTCTGTCTTATAGAAACATGGCTCTTGCAATTGATTCAATGTTTTCTAATGATTATAAAATTTATCATCAGGTAGCATATAGCTGTGAAGCAACTTTCTGGTGCAAAGTGATTCCAGTATAGCAGTTCTTCAGTTGTATTCTTGCAACATGTCTGAGTAGGTCTCAGTTGTTGACTGTTAAGTGCTTTCTTCTTGAGTGACTTGACACATGCTTATACTTTTATCAACAGCCTTATCTCCAAAACTGCCTAAGATTGTCTGCAAAGAAATTCTTAGATTTTCTTTGATTTACCTAGACTGTATATATACAAAAGAAAAGAAGAGTGTGTTTTAATTCTGTTTAGTCCACAGGCTTCTAAGTCAAGGTGTAATAGTCTGAAAATTATTAGGTGGTTCTATAGCCATAACAAATGGATTATTTTTGTTGATAAAATAATTTTTTATGTGCTTACTGTATTTGTATTTTGTTTTGTATTATGTTTTATATTTTAATTTTAAAATGATTCCAAATATTACACACTACAATGACTAGAGAGCATGTTCCCAAACAACATTTCTCATTA
Organism: Centruroides sculpturatus; assembly: GCF_000671375.1. NCBI lineage: Eukaryota > Metazoa > Arthropoda > Arachnida > Scorpiones > Buthidae > Centruroides > Centruroides sculpturatus. The sequence continues at coordinate 97,828 of NW_019385382.1, forward strand.
AAATTGATTGTGTAAAGTTGTGATCTAGTAAAGTAAGAACAATTTTTTAATGTAATAAACAAACAGATAGCTTAGTTATTGTTTAAAGCAGGGGTCACCAAACTATGGCCCTCCACCATACTGTGCCATAATTGAGCTAAAATATAATTATTTATATGGAAATATTATAGATTGTAGATAAACTTACTACGTAGAAAAATTAAAATAAGTGTAAATAAAAATGTCAAAATTGGTCCAGTCTGATTTTTGCATCTGACAGTAATAATTTAATATTTAGGAAAATCAATGAAATAGAACATTCAGCGACTTTTTGTGACTTTGAATATCAGAGTGCTTTTTGTGTGAGTATCTGCAATGAAGTTTCTAAGAAAAGCACTTATGAGCTTGCTGCAGCGATCATGTTTGTGTATTTGTAAATAACAGTAGCTTGTGGTGACATTTGATTTGATGATAGGGAAGCTGTGTCGGCCTTGGATAGAGTCATTGGAAGCATTATATGATATTTTGGTGTGTAGCATCCAAGAGCTAAACCATGTGAGGTTGATGCTCTGTAAAGTGCATGTGCAAATGCTTGTAATCTGGCTGCTTTACACGATTGAAATATTTTCGCTATGGAAGCTATCTTATATTTGACAAAACAGCACTTCTATTGGGAATATGCAGATACAAATTTATCATTGTTTTTCATATGTATAGAAATACATAATGCAGTTATAATAAAATATTAATTTTAATTACAGTAGCTCACCCTATAACACGGTAGATATGTTTCATGTTTTATGAATTCCATGTTGTACGAGTCACTTAATTAAATACATGATTCAATCACAGCCCAGCACGTATGCAGTTTAGGGACTATAGCTGTTTGAAAGGTTTTCTTCCATAAAATTAATCGATTCTAGACTAATTTGACTCAACATTTCCAAAACATGTATAATTTTTTGGGAATAATCCATATAAACTGTGCTATAAACAAAAAATTGTAGGATTACTTATCGAGTGTGCACCATTTGACGACGCCATTGCTTAAGCTTGTTTTTGTCGTGGAGTGGTGCATTGAACAGTGGGCGCGTGTTTCCTGATAAGTTATTTTTCTGCGAAAAATTCGCTTAACTTTGGAGACATCATTAATATAAATATAATTTTTATGGACGTTAAATAATAAATGGTTTTTAGTAGGTCCACTGCTTGTTTAAACTCAATGGTTTGTGTAATATCTGCTATTGTTCTAGATTCGACCAATCCTATCGCGACATGAATCAGCGATGACGTTTTACTGTATTATATGAGTCTCTTTTAGCATCTTTATATGAATACGATCGCAATTTTTTTGCCATTTTATACGAATCTGTATTACATGAACCTGTTTTATAGAGGGGTCTACTGTAATTCAAAGTACATTAAAATATGAAAATAATTGCAATGTGTGTATTTATATTTATATTTCCAGAGATTCTATTTATGTATTTATATTTTAGAAAATACAAGGGAAGTGGTGCTTCCACAGCTTCCATGGGTGCAAGCCACTGGTAAATAATTGTTAGTCGTCTTTATTTTTTATATTCAATGTGCTTCATTGAACAAAATGGTTATGCAGCCCACGCTCGTCATTCTCTCAGTTATGTGGCCTGCTGTAAAAAAGTTTGGTGACCCTCTGGTCTAAAGTATTATTAATTAATCAGGTCACACTGCATAGAGCCAAAATCACCACTTGGCAAATATATTTATTAAGGTTGCAATAAAAAAAATAATAATACTGGTGATTGAAAGTGGCAATTAAATCCTAGTCTGCTTGTTTTGACATTCAGTGTAAACTTGAATCACAAATCACACTTAAAGAAAAACAGCAAAATGTTTAGCTTCTGTACAATGAGAGTTCCGTGCACCACACACCTAGTGATTTCATGACGTCACGTGGCAAGTTTAGACAGAAAAGTAGGAAGTGACATTGAGAACCAAAGGCAGTTTTGTTCAATGCCATTTAGCATTTTTAGATTGGGGAATTTTTTATCGACAGAAAGAAAATTTGGGGAATTTTTTTAGGATGACTTTTTCACTTTGATCTTTTCTCAGTAGGCTAAAACCTGACATGACAGAACTTGTGAAATACTGTTTAAACATTGTGATCAAATGTGTTATTCAGAATTATTCATTAAAAAATTATTCAAAAATGATTCCTATTGCTAGCAAGGGGAGGGCCAGATGTTTGGGTCTCTGATTTGAATGAAACTTGGTGAGTACATAGTCTTAAACACAAATGGCTCATCATCCAAATAATAGGATCCACTTCTCAAGTTTCAGTGCATAGCATCTTATTCACTCGGCTATTGTCGAGTGAATAAGGTTTATAAGCTAAACACAAAATTTTCAGAGGCCATTTTTTGGAAATGCTTGAAACATTTGTCCTATTATTTGGACAAGGAGCTGTTTGTGCTTAAGGCTATGTGCTCATCAAGTTTCGTTCAAATTTGAGACCTGAATGTCTGGCTTTCTCCTTGTAAATGAGTTTAAAATGTTACTTTTGCTTTCCAGATGCCAAACTGATAAGCTATCGGCACCTGCATTAATTAAGTAAAATTGGTGGCAATAAATAATTTGAAGTAGCAAAAAAAATTTTAAACTGGCAAAATGGTGGTCATATTTTTAAGTTTTCCAGAGTGACAATGTATTTAATGATGGTAATATTAATTAAAATAGTTATAACAGTGACTAAAACAAACTTTTTAATTTCTAACAGGTAGGATCAGGTGGTTCTACAGCTCAAGCTATTGCTCTACCACAACCAGGTGGTGCAGTATCTATTGTCCATGTAACTCTTCCTAATCAACCAGTCCATGTTCAGTCTGTCATACAACCTGGTCCTAATCAACAGTCTGTTATTCAAACTACTGGTGGTAATACTTTGCAATCAATGCAGGTAAATAAAATATAAAATTTTGTTATAAACTATTTTTATGGTTTCTCTGTATTTGATTTTTTTTCTTTTTAGTATTTTTTGTTTTTGTTTTATTAACGAATAGTTAAAATGCATGCAAAATTTTATTTATAAATACTTTTAATTTTTAAGTTTACATTTCATTTCCTTACTTTTTTATTTTATTTAATTTGAAAATAAAAATATTCCATGTAGAAAATAATACTAATAAATTTATCTGGGATTAGTTTTATATTTTTATGGGGAATATGTATATATATCATTCTAGCTGCCTAAGAATGTGATACTTTTGAATAAAGTTACTCAAGGTTCTGTAATCCACAGTACAGATGGAGAGGCAGGCGTTCATCCTGTACAGGTATAGTATTTTATTAATTTTTCTGATACCTGTGCTATTGAAAAATTGGGATTTGTTGTTATATTTTGAACTTAATCAATACAGTATGAAAATAACAATTGTATGTGTATATTGTTATTCTCAAATATACATTATATAGATTTTTTATCAAGGAAATGAAATGTAGTTTGAGTTATTGAATGGGTTTTAAAACATGAGAAAACAGCTAGTTCAGCCATTAGATATAATAATGTATATGCCAAAAGCAAATATTATGGCAATGATTATGATATTATAAAGATTAAATTTAAATTTAATTTTAGTTTGCCTTCAAGTATTATCGTGAATTAAATCAGATTTTTAACTTTTTTACGAGGGTTATTTTTTCAACCTCCAGCGACCCAGAATAAAAAACAAGAATGACGAGCAAAACCACTTTATTTGTAGAAGGTAGTTACAGTCTTGACCTATTTTTCCACATAATTGCCTTTTTGATTCATGCGTGACACTATACCATGACTTTTGTATATCCATGTTGAAGATCATTGCCACCTGGCCATTTAGCCAATTGTAAACCAATACCTTTCTCACACCAATTGATCCACTTTGTCCACCAAATCGTTGGTCATCACACACTTCTCCCTTGACTGTCCTCATCATGAACGTTGTCATGTCCTTGTTTGAATTTCCTGCACCATTCACGCACACATCTGTAACTCATGAAGTTCACGCCATAAACATTACACATCCTTTGATAAATTTCACCTCCATTCAGCCCTTCGGCCTGTAGAAATCAAATTACTGCTCATACTTCACAGTTGGCAGGAGACTGGAGTGGTGGTGCAATGTTTACATGTTTACTGCACAGTAGCAAATGTCTAAAATAGCTTGGCACAATGCTAAGTGGTGAGGGAATATACGACCCACTAGGTGTGCACCCTGTCCCTGTCTCACATGCTTCCAATTTTTTTTCGTGCGTTAGTGGAGGTTGAAAAAAAAAATAACCCACATAATATGCAACCTTTTGTAAAATATTTAAATAAAGTTTATTTTAATATCAAGTTTTCAGAGATATTAATGTTTTTTGTTTTGATAACAATAATAATTAGTTATGGTAATTTTTATTATAAGTAATATACTGCTTAACTTCTTCTCTATACTTTATCACAGATAATTATAATCAATAAAAATTAAAAAGATAAAGTGGAAGCAGCATATATATATTTATTTTTATGCTCAAAATCCAAAAAAGGAGAGCAGCTGACAAAAGGAGATTATAATCTTATAAAATATCCATTCAGCAACTTTCTCCACATCTTCCTGTCCAGACACACCTCCTTTGCTTCAGATGCACTCATGCCTCTTCCAGCACACTTCTTCACATTCTCTTTCTGACTCAACACCTTGTGTTCTTTCAGATACTCATTCACTTTTCCAGCAAAGACTTTTTTTGGTCTTCCCTACTCTGCTTCCCATCCATCATGCCCATGTATACTCTCTTCAACAGTTCTTTTCCTTTCATTCTCTCAACATGGTGAAACCATCATAGGGCCAATTTTACCATATTTTAAACCATATTCTCTTTCACCCCCACATGCTTCCAGCACTCATTCATTTCTCACATAGTCTCTTTTCCTTATGTTACACACTCCTATCAAATATCTCATCTTACATGCAGTAATGTGACTTTTGTGACTCTTCTGCCATATCCAAGTTTCACTACCACACATGAGCACAGGAATCACAATACTCCCATACACAGTCATTTGCAAAGTGGAAAAATATTTTAAAATTATCTTTGTCCCTATATTATAGAATCAGGTATTGATTTATATAAAAAATTTGCCTTTGAAATGTATATTTTTGTGTATTGTGGTGATAATTTTAATAGATATATTCATTAATTTTGAATACATATTTAAAAATGTACTTCTTTAACAATATAGTAGTTTCTTGAAAGTGATAATATCATGAATTTATAAAGAACATTTAAATACACTATCTACCTGGAAAGTTTGGAACTATTGTTAAAAAAATCCAAAAGTAAATAGAAAGTTTTTAAATCTTTATGATGTTCAACATAGCCATTCTGTCTTGATGTACTGTTGGAAACATTCATACAAGCATTGAAAGCTGCTTGAAAACTTTTTTGTAATTCTATTCAATTCTTATGTCACAATGGCTTGAATGTCTTCTAAATCATCATATTCTTTATGTGCATTTTGAGCCATGGAAAGAGGAAAGTTACACAGCACAAGGTCTGGCAAATACTGGGGATGATGAGCATTGGGCTTGTTTTTGAGCTAAAAATGGGCTGCACTAGCCCATTTGTCTGCACAATTCCAGCCAAATGGGCTAGTGCATTGTCATAAAGCAGAAAAAAAAATATGCTTTGTCCTTCAGGGCAAACATGCTGAATCCTGTTGCAAAGATGTTCCAGCACATCCATATAGAAGCAGGAAGTCATTGTGGTGCCTGCTGGGATAAATTCTTTATGGAAGAAAATAGTCTTCATCAAAAAATGGGACAAGCATCATCTTGCATCACCTTCAAGAAATTGCTTCCTTTCTTGAAATTGCTTGCATCACTGAAACACCTTTGAATGTGATAAACAATCATCTCCATACAAAATTTTTGATATTTTTATGATGTTTTACAAATTTTACAATTAAATTTCATTACTGTTCTTTGCTCCATCACAAAGTGTTTGACAAGCAGAAAAGTATTACTTTATTCAATACAAACAGTAGAAAAAAGATTGACAAGAGCATTCTGAAATAAATCAAGAAATGAATCTAAACATGAAAGTTTTAACTAAAAGATTACACAGTAATCATGTAGATGGCATTACTTGTCTCATAAAATGTCAGTCCTGGAACTTTCCAAACAGACAGTATACAGAAAATTTTTAAAAATAATGCTATGCACAAAGATTATTTTCAAAAAAAGTTTTGGTTTGATAAGTGAATTATTTAAAATATAACTCATCCTTATTGTTTATTATTTTAAAAGTCAATAAACTTTTAAAATACAATAGAGCTTCATTTATCCGAAAGTCGGTTATCTGAAAGAATTCCAGTTGGCAAATTTAAATTTTTGTTAGTGCTGTGGCACTGCAATCTTTGGCTATATCTTGGGCTACTCCAATATTTTTTTTGTTGATGTGTGTTTTTTAGCTGGCAGCACTGGCACTTTTCTGTGGTGTTTTTCTCAGGACTGTGTGTCATGCTAAATCGAATGTTTTTGATACTAGATTAACTTCTAAAGTATAATTTTTTTTTGTTTTTATATTTTTCAATATATTTATTTTGTTTGTACAAAATAAAAAAATAATTTTTAACGATACAATAGTCTTTGTTAGGCTTAACATTGACGAAAATTCAATGTGAAGCGACAAGCAACGGAGAAAAAATTCGAAATCGGATACGTTAAACTATTTTTTCGTACGTAAATCAGTTATCCGAAATATCAGTTATCCGGACAACCCCAGTCCCCAATTGATTCGGAAAATCGACGCTCTACTGTATTTATTTTGTTTGTAAAAAATAAAGAAATAATTTTTAACGATACAATAGCCACGATTATTATTTTAAAAAGTTTACATTAGGCTTAACATTGACGAAAATTCAACAGGAAGCGACATGCAACAGAGAAAAATTTCAACATGGGATAGGTTAATGTATTTTTTCATACATAATTGGTTATCCGAACAACCCCAGTCCCCAATGGATTCGGATAAACAACGCTTTACTGTAATACCTTTTTGATAAATTATATACAGAAGATCTAGATTTTCTGATTAATTTTGAAATGTTGTTCAAAATCTTTGTTACTTGTTGTGGGAAAAAGATTGTTTTTAAAAATCAAAGGTTATTTTTTTAACGTTAATTCATGAATAAAATTGAATTAAAATAAAACTAGTTTAATAAATGTGACATGACAATTTTATGTATTTTGGACTCTTTATATAATTAAATTTTCGACTTTTATTATCAACAGGAAAAAATATTTAGAAATACTACTATGATCAAAAAGTATTGGGAATGGTTCATTTAAACTGTGCATGTGCAAGAGAGCACAGTTATTCAGTTATTGGCTTTTTTCATTGTTTGGTATGATTTTCATCTACATCTGGCAGCAATCTGTATGTCATTGTCTGTTTTCATTTGCAAATAAATGCTTATTTTGTGTGTAAAGAATTTTTGTGTCGGCAATTTTCAAAATGTTGAATGTAATTGAGCAAAGAATGTGCATTAAATTTTGTTTTCATAACAGAATTACTGCTACAAAAATTTTTGAAATGTTGCAAAAAGCCTTTGGTGACGATAGTTTATCAAATACAAGGGTTTTCCAACATTTTACAATAGTTTGTTTGTCAAGGAAGGCAGAGAGCATATTGAAGATGAACCATGCTTTGGTAAACCATCCACTTCAACTGATGAACAACACATTGCTCAATTCAGATTTGATGCTCAGTGATTGTCATTTAACTTGAATGTTGTTAAGCAATTTTAAAAGATTATTTGGGCTGATGGTACATTGCTTGTGAGATCATCTCAAAAATGTTGAATTTTTTTCAGAAACAAGAATGTATTCAAGTGGCTGAGGAAATGTTTTTTAGGGCAAATCGTTCTTACAATGCATCATTACAGATGATGAAATGTGGATCTATGCTCTTGACACTGAAACAGCTCAATAATCAAATGATTGGTACTTGAAAGTTGAATTAAGAATGAAAATATCATAAAAAAAGTCGGTCAAAAATCAAGGTTGTCTTAACTGTTTTCTTTGATTCTTGTGATGTTGTGTATCACAAATTTCTTCTGACTGGCCAAATGTCAACAAAGAATTTTATTTGAGCACTTTTGTATCATTTGAATGAATGAAAACAATTCATAGAAAATGACCTGATTTGTGGTGAGAAAACTCTTGGATTTTGTACCATGATAATACACCTGCTCACAATTCTCTTGTTGTTTGTGAATTTTTAGCTAAAAATTAACAAATACTGTTCTGCAAGTTCTGTATTCACCTGATATGGCAGTTTGACTTTTTCCTGTTTTCTCAACTAAAATTTTGCTTTGTGGTCACCATTTTCAGTTAATTGATTCCATAAAACAAAATTTGCTATAAGTCCTGAAGTGGTTTCACAAATAAAGGACTTTAAAGTATGTTGCAAGGATTGAAAGAAATGATGGCATAGGTGGTGCATTGCAGTGGGAGGGGATTATTTTGAATGGGATGAAATAAATTTTCATGAATAAATTCAAATCTTGCATTTTATTGAACCATTCTCAATACTTTTTGATCACAGGTGTATTTCTATTTAATATTTGTAAAAAACTAATGCTGTTAGTATTTAATACAGTTAATAGAAATAATAATTAATAGTTTGGATGACTATATATGAAAAGTCTTTAATAAAGGAAACTTCCAAAATTTTATATAATATAATTTAAAGAAACATAAGTTATATAATTTCATTAAATCTTTCATATAAAATATATTTATAAAGTTTTCTAACAATCAAAAACTTTTTTGAAAAATGGTTATGCCTTATCATAGTGACACTATACCTAAACTTATTGGAGATTTGATTCTCAAATTATATACAGTGAAACATTGATTTATTGCTTTCCTGGAAGCATCCTTCAATTTTTAGGGTCACAAAACAACTTTTTTTTTTTAACTACTGAAATTAAACTCTTATTACTTGTTCCTTGATATATTGTTTTCCCTTGTCTTCCCTTGTCTGTTGGTCAAAATTTTCAGTCGTGAAGAATGTTAATACTGGACTGATCATTTTCAAGAAAGAGCAATATTTCTTACACAAATATTAAGATATTAATTAAAATATATTAAAATAGACATGCTAGAGATGTCAATAACTGTGGATTTTATTTATTTTCTATGGAAGCTGTGTATATAAGTTATGGACTTAATCACTTTCTAAAAATGGAACTATCTTTTATACTGTTGAAGAAGCATGCAATGTGACAAGTAGCAACCAGATAAGTAGTTATTGGTTAACATTTTGTCCATACAGAATCACTAGTATACTAAGTCTAAACCAATCAGTTCATTCGTACTAATGATGTGGAATGTATGGACAGCAGTTGCTTTCATTTGTAAATACTAATTAAGGGTCTATTTAAAAATTGTTCATGACCAAGTCACAGTCTCATTAAAACCTGTTCAAAAATGACACTCATTCTCATCTAAAAATGATGTTTGTTCTTTTGATGTGCAATTGGGAAAGGTGGAAAAGTCCAAGCAAAAAGACTGTGTAATGTGTAAACAAATTGGTAAATTCTACCAATAATAAATTTATTTTGTTAAATGAAAAATATCAATTTAAATTATCTTAAACATCTATTATAAAATAATTTATTAATAAATATTTAAAATTTTAAGAACTGTACGATAAAGTTCACAAAATAAAAGACTATACAATAAAAGTGTCTTCTTTTGATCTTTTCGCACACCTTAGTAATAGTATTTTAATTTGTGAATTTATATTTACTGTTCTGGCCATTTTATCAAATATCAAATATATATGTATGATAGTGTTTTTTCTAACTGTATATTTACTTAATGTAATTAAATTCATAATATTAACAATTTAATTTTATAATTTGTTTCAGATGATAATTTGAAAACATTAGAACTTATTTTAGAATAAAATTAAAGTAAAAATATGAAGAAAGACTAAAATGTGTTCATTCTTGCCATGTTCAATCACTGGGAATGACAATCTTCCATTTCAGAGATGACCTTTCTTTAGAGGCTATGCCCATGCATAAACATACAAAACAGTCTAAAAGTTCTCCAGTGACAAGCCCAAAACAATTAAAAATACAAAATTTAGAAAATTGGCTGACAGATTTATACATTAGTAAAAATAATAGCTGGAGAACTTTTAGACTGCTTTGCATGTTTAAGCAGAGGCGTAGCCTCTAAAGAAAGGTCATCTCTGCAATGGAAGATTGCCATTCCCGGTAATTGGACATGGCAAGAGTGAAGACATTTTAGTCTTTCTACGTATTTTTACTAATATGTAAATCAGTCAGTCAATTTTTTAAATATTGTATTTTAAAAAATTAAGGTAGTTTATGTATATCTTAAAATTGGAGTAATGGTGTAATATTGGAAATGGAGTAGATGGGAGCAATTTCCTTATTATGTCATTGTTGAAGGATCATATGTCATGATCATATAAGGTGTATTCCACACTAGTAGATTTCCATATACTACACTAGTAAATATAAAGGCACTAGTAAATTTCCATATAAAATCATTCATACTGAAAACTGCAAAAAATAATTTATCTTTGGTTTGCTTGAATGCATATATAAAAAATGATAACCATTTATTGAGACAGAAAAAGCAATAATTTAAAAAAATTACAATTAATTTGACTCTCCCAAAAGTATAAAGGCAGATGACAAAGTTAACTGAAACAATTAATGACGTGTTAATAAATTACATTTAACAATAACCTAATATCCAACGAAGCCTCCTTTGGCTAAAATAACTTTGTAAATGTGACCTGACATTGATTGTATGAGTTCTTGGAGGACAGATGCATTTATTATTATTATTATTTTTTTTTATTATTATTATATTTATTTTTTTTTTTCAGAATTATGGCTTGTTTTAGTTCCTTCACACTATTATATTGCTGCCCATTTGCATTTACAGTTCTTGCCAGAATTCCCCAAAGATTTTCCATTGGATTAAGATTAGGAGAGAACTGGCCAATCAAAAATAGACACCTTATTAGCTAAAAATCATTTATATGTAGAGTTTGCTGTGTGAATGGGGGTATTGTCCTGTTGAAAGAATTGTCAATTCCCAGAAATACATTCTTCAAACAGAAAGAGATTGCTTATGTTTTGATAATCATTTGCTTTTGTGTGCCCTTGTAGAAAAGTAAATGGAATTTTACCTTGCCAACTAAAATCACACACCACAACTGAATCACCATCTTTTTGTCATTTGGAATATAACCCTTCCTCCCTTCTTAAATCATTCCAATAATGGCTCCAACCATCTGGACCATAGGGGTTGAATTTTTTCTCATCACTCCAGATGAATTGTTTCCATCTGTCCATCCAGCTCATTTTTTTCTTTGGCTCATAGTAAATGTTTTTCCTTCTGAGTGGACTTTACTGATGGGCGGGTTTTTTATATATTTATATATAAGACGATGGCAAGTCTAAGTCTATTTCAATAGTTGATTTGCCAGCATTACACTTTGATATTGCTGCTAACTTTCAAAATGATGTTTTGTTACTGGCAATCTGGTGAACAGTGGCTTGTTTTGCCCTATTTGTAAGCTTTCAAGGGTGCCCTGTCGATTTTTTTTTACCATATTGATCTTCAAGTTTAATAAAGTTGTTGATTACAATGAATGGCTGATTTAATTTTTTACCAGTTTCTCTTGCAGAGTAGTTTTTACCTCTAAAAACAAGAATTTCACCTTTCTCTAAGTCTGTTAGGGTGTTTGCCTCAGCCCATTGTTAAATTAGTAATTCTAGCAAACTACAGTCATTTCTAGTAGTTTCTGCTGTGTTAAAGTTGACTTCTGGTATCTTAATATCAAGCTGCCTTTATACTTTTGGGACAGTCAACTTTAAAGAATTACAAGTAGCTTAGAAGAATAGTCAACTTTAAGCTACAAGAATTACTTGTAGCTTACAGTTGACTGTTCTTCTAAGCTACTTGTATTTCTTTAAAATTGTTATTTAATTTTTTCTGTCTTAATAAATTATTATTATTTTTTTAATTTATATTTTTAATATTAACAATTTAATTTTATAATTTGTTTCAGATGATAATTTGAAAACATTAGAACTTATTTTAGAATAAAATTAAAGTAAAAATATGAAGAAAGACTAAAATGTGTTCATTCTTGCCATGTTCAATCACTGGGAATGACAATCTTCCATTTCAGAGATGACCTTTCTTTAGAGGCTATGCCCATGCATAAACATACAAAACAGTCTAAAAGTTCTCCAGTGACAAGCCCAAAACAATTAAAAATACAAAATTTAGAAAATTGGCTGACAGATTTATACATTAGTAAAAATAATAGCTGGAGAACTTTTAGACTGCTTTGCATGTTTAAGCAGAGGCGTAGCCTCTAAAGAAAGGTCATCTCTGCAATGGAAGATTGCCATTCCCGGTAATTGGACATGGCAAGAGTGAAGACATTTTAGTCTTTCTACGTATTTTTACTAATATGTAAATCAGTCAGTCAATTTTTTAAATATTGTATTTTAAAAAATTAAGGTAGTTTATGTATATCTTAAAATTGGAGTAATGGTGTAATATTGGAAATGGAGTAGATGGGAGCAATTTCCTTATTATGTCATTGTTGAAGGATCATATGTCATGATCATATAAGGTGTATTCCACACTCATAGATTNACCATCTATAAATTATATGAGCTGTTTATTTTATTGGCCGTAAATGGAGTTAAGCCACTTTCAAAATTATGAAATAATTTTTTAATTTTTGAAAAAGTGTAAGTCCCTTGAAAAAGATATAATATCCTTAAAATAAATAAAACAATACAATATATTATGTTATAAATAGAAAATATTCAATTTTTGTTCACTTTTAAGGAATATTACACTGATATTATATATCATAATTTATAATTAATTCATTTCTACTTTGCATGTATGAGTGGGATTTAAATTAATCATCGTGTGCAGGTGTTATATAGTGTAATAAGTTCATCATATCTTTGTATTTGGTGTTAAAATTGGTTTTACGTTTTTGTATAGTGGTGTCAATTCAATATTATTAATGTTTCTTGGTCTCCCCTGATGCAGTATTAAATCCAGTTTTAAATTCTGTATCCTCATTAATTGATGTTTTATAGAATATTTTATATGGTTCAGTTCTCAAAAAATGTATCTAACATATTTTTAACAAACTAGTCATTTCTCCATTAGTATTCTTTAACCTTTTAAAACTTGTATCCTCCAGAGGTTTAGTTGAAATGAAATTCTCTTGTTTCATTTCATTCAGAATAGTTTTTACTTTATTGACACTTTTTATGACTTTGTAATCATCCTGCGTACAAGCAATAAATTATTTTTTATTAATGCCTTTTCTACAACTCCAAAGTCTCTATCATTTGGTAGAAATTAATGTCCTGATAACAGAAACTTATGATCAATGATATCTACAGTACCTTATGCTTGGCAGATTGGACAACTTTTAACCATGTTAAAGCTAATTTTATATTCCTATTTTGTTCTGCACACATATTGCTGTAAGCTATAATATGTTTTTCATTTCTAAGAATTTTTAGATGTTTCAGAATACGTGATGCTACTTCCTGTCATCCCGTTGCATCCATAGGTGCACACCTCTGAATGCAACAGTTTCATTCCAGAGATACATGTAAACATTATCATCATGGAAATCACAAAAGCCCAGATTTAAAACATACATACTACACTTGTAATATGCAACTGAAGTAGTCAACTTTGGGTAAGGCAAAGCTTTTTGCAAGTTGAAAGAAAAAGCAAAATAGTGATCTGGATTATGTAATGCTAGATCTTGGTCTTTCTTAGTGATTTTCTAGCTAATTATGCTTCTCTAGTGTTTAATGTTTAATAGATTATATTTTTAGCATGTATCTTTTCACAGCTGGTGGAAATGTAAATTAAAATCATCTTTAAAATTTTTTATATAAGACCAATCATTAACATAGCTTGTTTTATTTTCTTTACATTCAAGCAAGTATAAATTAAACATCATCTTTATATTCAGATTAGGATGTAAGAATTTTCTATTAGGATTATGGTAGGTGCTAGGATCACTAAAGGTAGGGAGCTTTACCATCAATGTGTTATTGTTGTAAAATTATGTTAAATTTAATAGATTTATTACTGTAATTATTAAATAATAAAATGTTACTCCATAATATACTGCATATTAGTTTGAAACTTGTCAAAGTGGATCTAGGCCACTTTCAAAATAAAATTATTATTTACTAGCTGCAAGGACCCGCTTCGCTGGGTTTTTATTTGTATGTAATATAGTTTTTTATATATATAAAAGACTGTTTTTCTACGTAATCTAGAATCTAGCTGCAAGGACCCGCTTTGCTGGGCAAAAAGTAACGATAGTGAGGATTAAGATAATTACATTGTAGCTAATCTTACCCATTTTCACAGAATGCAAGAATTAGGTCCCCCGTTTCCAGACTAATTAGAGAATTTTTACGTTTAGTCAAACTAACTATTTTCAACGTTTCTGGAACGTTTACAATCGTTCTATAATCGAACCAATATTCGAATTTTATGTTCGAATTTAATTCGAACAAATTCGAACAAAACATTCGAAATAGAAAGCCACTTTCAACCACTTTCAGCCTCATATCTCCCGCACCCTTATAGCTATCGAGACGCAACCACCCCTATGCACGAATGGAGACTTGGGGCTACCACCACATACAAAAACCATTCACGTGCGATGTGTAGTTTTTGCGGAAAAGTGAAATATAGGGACACACACGTGCATTTATATATATATATATATATATATATAGATTAACCAGCTAATTTTCTATTTCCAAAATCTTAATGAATTTTGATTATAATAAGCTGCAAATTGTTTAAAATGAAAAATAATGTAGAAATGTAAACATTATAACAGCTGAGTTAAATTTTTTGGAAAATGGACTTAGGTCACTCAAAATAAATGGCTCATATAATTTATAAATATAAGGTTAAAAATAATAACTTTTATTTTGTGCTATTTTTAGTTAATTCAACAAATACATCAATCCTAAGATGCACTTCTACTCAGTTTTACTTGCTTGAAATATAGATGTGTTACATTTAGTCTAAAATAACATCAATGAATAGACTATGTAATACTTTATGTACAGTACCAGTAATATATTTTTAGCTATACTATTGAATTTTTCCATCAGTTCAAATGAGCTTTGCTGATAAAGAGCATTTAGTTTAAACTCTTTTTTTTATTTCCTACAATTTTCAAATTTGTAGACCTATACATTCATGCTATTGTGTGTCTGTCCATCTGATCTTTGTTAATCTCAAGAATGAAGTAAGTTAGATGAACATTGAGACCAGATATAGAAAGTTCGGGCCAAATGTCCAATTAAGTATATATGAACTTTAGGTCTGGACCAGAAGTCATGTAATTTTAACTCAAAATCTTTACATTACTAAATAGAGCAATAAATTTGGTATAGAATTGATCTTACAATAAACTGAGATCAGTAATATATCATTTGACCCGCTAAGGCAGGTTCTCAACCTTTTTTTATCTTTGGCCTCTTTAGAGCTTAATATTTTTCTGTGTCCTCACAATAGTAGTTCTGGAAAAAATTTAAATAATTATAGCATATTTCTTATGAGCTAAATATTATACATTTATTTTTAAAAATAAAACATGTAATAAATTGACATTTACTTTTATTTAGTGTTATTCTTGTGGGTGATGCAAACTAGGAAGTTTTTTAATGTCTGCATAGCAATAGGCATATATTTTAATAATAAACATCTTTCAGGTGAAAAACGTGAAAATGACATGTTTTGCATATACATGCAAGATTTAACATGTTTTTGTTTACAAGAGACAAATGTATGTATATAGTCTGATAACAAATGAAACATTTTAGGTTCAAAATTTTCTTATCAAATATTTTATTTAAACATAATATTTTAATAATTTACTGATTGAAGTATGTTATAACTGTTTTCATATAATTTTAATATTTTATTCTGATTGTGGCCTTCTAGAGCTTGCTCTAGCTCCTCAAAGTTAATTTTTGGCCTGTAACTCCTTTGAAATGTTTTGTGCCCCCCAGTTGAGAACACTGCTTTAAGATGTGCAATATTAATATTATCTCATATTTTCTGTGATAAAAGTCATGTGAAAAATATCATCATAGAGAAAAAGTAATTACAGTTTCAGATTCAGCATTAAAAGTTATTAAAATAAAATAAATTATGCTTCACGCCAACTTTTGAATATATGATAACTACACTTAAGTGTTGTGGCGTATTGTTCAAAAACTTAAAATTCGATAGCTGTTGTATTCGATATTCGCCTGATGACTGTAACTTTATGCTACTGAAAGTACTGGCGAACATTCTCATATGCTAACAGTTGATATTTGTAATGCCACAACACTTAAGTGTAGTTATTATATATTCAAAGTTATATTCATTTAAATTAATGTATGATTAGAATTTGAAACTCAGCATTGTAATGATGTCACAATGAGTAATTTTGATTTTTAACATTCAAAATATTTTCAACACAACATTATTAGGCAGCATTTAAAAGTGATTGTATAGCAGAAGAGCATGGAAATGAAATTGCTGAAGATTATCTATTTTGTGGCATTTGTATTGTTTTCAAACTTGTTATTTAACAAACTTAATAAAATTGATTTTAAAAATTTCCCCTTTATAAAATATCTTAAAATTATCTGCATATCTGAAAAAATATGTTGTTTGAAAAAATTTGTTTTATTAACTCCCTACATATAAGAAATACCTGTACTTCAAATTATTATCTCTTGATATGTTTATTCTTTATTGTATAGAAACATATACAGTACTAGTAGCCCGGGACGCCCCCTAGTGGACGTTCTTTACAAATTTCCATGAGGCACAGTTCCTTTGTTTTGTTCCTATCAATATGCTTTACAGCTCTGTTAAAGTCCCAATGGTAAGATTTACCCTCTGAATGAAGGGATGGGCAACCCCCAACTGTAGCCGCCCTGTGTTAACAATAAAGTCAAAGGAACCATACCCCTACAGCGACCCTTCGCGAGATATAAGCCCCCGAGAATTTGTCTATGTCATTTTCGGTCACGTGACACTGCAGTCAAAAAGGAGCCTACCGCGTGAAAAAAAATTAACGTGCGCTCGCGCACACTCGGGGGGGGTCACCGATCCACTCATTTGCAGGGTAAATTGTGACAAACAGGCGGTCACGTGACCCATATAATAATTTTCAGAGGGCTATATCTCAGGAAGGGTCGCGCATAGGGGTATGGTTCATTAGACATTTATTGTTCGCACAGAGGGGGTCGCCACCCCTTCATTCGGAGGGTAAATCTTACCGTCCCAATCACGTCATATGGATCTATATTTTTACCTATTAAACATTCTATAAATACTTTAAAATAGTTTAATTTGTTTATTTACCTTTGCTTGTAAACCTTGATTTTAAATGTATCTGCCATTTTTTCAACAAATTTCCCGTGAGTCAATGCGTGATGTTCACTGAGTCATGGGATGTTGTAAATGTGCGGCGCAAGGTTAATCAAGGCATATAATAATTATTTATACCATTCTGTGGTATAAAAAATAAATTCCTATTACAAATAAAAATAATTTATTGATAATTTAAAATCTTTGCTAGGGCGCCTGTAGTGCCTGTTTTTTGCATACTGTTACACGGACGGATACCCGTTCAATGGGTTATATATATAGATGTTATGAGATAATATATTATGCTGTACGTATATACAACAAAGCCAACAGAGACTCTGTGTATTGTAAGAACAAAAAGAGGCCAATTATGTAGTCTCATTAGCACTTCATTTGATTTTGTGATTTGTTAAAAAACTTGTCCATTTTGATTTGTTTTGCTTTTCTGCCTATTGAATACAACAACCATATGATATTAGCAATGTTGTTCATTTATGCTGAAATTTGTCAGGAAGGTCTTCATGACTTGGAAGGACTCAGTAGTCTTGCTAAATTTTGACATTACACTTGGACCAGTGTCAGACTGTTTATCAGGTAGCACTATCAAGCTGCTGGCTTTCTCTGTACAATTCTTCAGTTATACATATCCCAGATGTAACAAGTGCATCATCAAACTCTACAAATTCCCGAAAACATCCAAATACTAACTAAATGTTGAAAAAAAACAAAAAAAAAAGTTTATAATAGATGCTAAAAAAAATTTGTTATTTTGAGATATGTAAATTACATTGATTTGGCAGGACCTGGGTAAAGAATTTGATGTTTTATGATCTGTTAAAACAAGATTTTACTGTATGTAGTGTGTCCAGAAGTCATGCCATCCTGTTCTTTTGTTTTTGTAAAGAATATACTGAGACATATTACAGAACATACTTTATACTTGTCCAAAGAATGTCAGCATAAACTTCATCCTAATCCTGGCAGAGTCTGATGATAATCTGGTGTGAGAAGAGAAAATGCTCCTATCATTGCATTCCTCAACTCTTCTATTGTTCAAAGGACAAAGCTACTTTCAGAGCATCTCTTCATAAGTAGCTAATGAATTTTGGACTTTTCTTTTTTGATGGACATTTACATGACCATCAAAAACTCATTGTGTTCAAAACTAGTGTTATGAAAAAGGCTTTGTCTTTCTTTGGCTGATAAAGACAAGAATAGCAAATGCTATTGTCTTTCAACATAACAGTGCTCTTGCTCATTTTTCATGAAGTGTCCACAGCAGCTTGGATGAACCATTCCAAACAGATGAAGTGACCATGGATCTGAATCATCCTTAGCACCTCTCCCATGGCCACCAAAGAGTCCTAACCTTATAATGCCAGACAATGCCTTATGAGCTTCAACAAGGAGAAAATCAGTCAACAGAACTACCAGACAACAGAAGAATTGGAGAATGTAGTGATAGGAGTATTTTCTCTTCTCACATTAGATTATCTTGCCACAAAATTGCAGTATTAGACTCTCCCGTGATCACAATGGCACTCAACTGATATGTTTTGGACAAGTAAAGTGCAAGGTATGTTCTGATATATACTTATCTCCTTTACAAAAACAAAAAACTGGAGTGACACAACTTCCCTAATATAGTTAATATTTGCAACAAAAATATAAAAATTGATGGTTTTGATTATTTTAAATATTAATAAACTTTATTAAAATTGTCTAATTATTTGTAAAATAATTAAAAATTCAAATTTATTGGAAAATTGGGATAATCATTGTGATCACTGCAGCAATCGACTGTCATTAACTATAAAAACATCAAAAATATTTATTTTGAATGAATTCTGATTGCTTAAAAAATACATTAAATTTACTTGTGAAAAGTTTTCTAGAAAAGTACACAAACCAGTCAGGGGAAAAAGAATTTATTAATGTTGCTATTGTGAAAGTATTTGATATCTGTGAAAATATCTTTGGCTTAGAAGTATTTTTATCTCTCCAGGGGACCTATTCTAAGCCCTTCTGATAACTCAACAAAAGTGATATATGGGACATTCGATAAATCTCCTTAGCTAAAGGCAGTTAGCAAATCTTAGACAGATTGCTATTCTTTGCTCCAAGTTAAGTAGGTTTCACTACAGGTAATCAGTTGATATATATCTGGGTTCCATGCTTAGCTATTATGCTTCAACCAATCACAATTTATTTAACATTGTCTTTTTGTCACATGACTGTAACCTGCTGTTTTCAAGTAAAGCATGTGTTTTTAGTATTGTCGTATACAAGCATTAGCTAAATTTTTTCTGTTAAAATGCCCTAACTTTTCTCATAATTCATTACATAAATGTAATAGTAATGGCTTCAGAAGACAATAAAGTTCTTTAAAGCATGAATCATTCAGTTGAAAAGCATTATCTCTAAGATGAAACTGAGATTTACAATGTCAAATGCTAATTTTCTCTCTATCTAATTGTTTGTGAAGTAATATCATTCTTACACCTAAAGTTTCCATGTTCTTTTTACTTTTGTTACATTCCTAACAGCAACCTCAAATGATCAGTAAGAAAAGCTTAGTTATCACACTTGGCTATTGGAATCGAAAATGAAACATACTTCACAGAGTAGCATTTTTACAGTTAATTAAATGCCATTCATGTGGTTCTAATAAAAACTGGTTTTTATTGTATTTGTTAGCTTAATGATACAACTTAGAATAGGTCCCCAGAATGTTTCCAAAATTTCTTACGAACCATCTGCACTGCATTTGGTTTTCAGCAGTTTTTTAGATTTTTTTAGCAATTCTCTGAGGCTCTCTTCTTCCTTTTCTTTATGCCCAGCTTTTTAAGTTTCTTATCTATATAAGTTTGATGACAATTGAACCTTTTAGCGGCCTCCACCTGGCTAACTTCACCTTTGTTGTCAGACATTTGTCACAATGCTCTTTGGTTTTTAGCATTCATAACAAACAACTTTCTTCCATTTCCTGGCCTTTTCCACATTCCAGATATTTCATACTTCAAAATATTATATACTGTTGATTTGCTATGGCTTTTGGCTAAAAAATGTTTCACCATCAAGTTTTTTCAGTGGTTTGCTTTATTTTTATACATTTGTACAATGTGCTCTCTTAATATGTCCTCTTTTGAATCCATTTTTTCGAACTGACTCACAAATGTTTGAAAACTTCATGTGCTGTAACCAAACATGTGTAATGACATAATCTTTCGAGCATATTCAAAAGTTATTTGAGTTCAAAAGTTATGTTGCTTAAACTCAGGCCAGATATTTTCTCTCACCCATTAGATCCATAATTTTAGTGTTAGGTTTTCAAAAGGAAAAAAATCAGTCCCAATTTGTTTTGAATCTTTCTCATATTATGTTTATCATATTTGTATATTTAATTTGTGAATACTGTAAGGTCTCGTTTTATGCAGATTTTTTTAATGCGATTTTGAAGTTGTGTGGTTTGTATTTCGTCCAAAATTTTTTTGGACAAACATACATATAGGCTTGTTTAGGAAGCCCGCGTATAGACAGTCTCCAAAAATCGTGGGACGCTCAAAGCTCACTCCATTTGTTCCACTGACATATAACCTTTATGGATGTAAAGGACAGCTAGATCTACCTTAATCGCTTTAGTTCCTAGCAATTTTTGATATAAATGTAATTAAACATATAAAATACTTAAAACTAAAAAAAACGAAAGAAATGCGTTAATTTTGAAGAAAAAGCTTCAAAGTTTAACTTCCTTTGTCTTGCCCTTCTGTGAAATTTAACACCGATGAGTCAGTTTATAGATCTGGATGACCTTGAACACAGCTGGAGTTGGATTTTCCGGGGCATTCTCATAAATGTCGCGGGAGGACAAGGGTTTAAAGTAGGGTGAAGCTGGCCGTATATTTTTTTAATATTTTTAAAAAATTTGGAGACTTAAAAAACATTCCAAAAATTCAAAAAAAAAAATGTAAAACTATATTACTTTTCAATAAAATAAACTGAATTAAGTTTGAATACAAGTTTATTTTAAGCTTTTATATGAATTTCTTTCAGACATTCGAAGTAATTCATTAAGCAGCCTATTTCTTTTAATATCTGCAAACTTTTTTTATGCGGTTTTAAGTTAATTTTAACTCGTTTTGGTTTTATGCGATTTTAGAAAATTACGGAACGTATCCCTACTTTTTCAAGGCAAGTAAAGTCTTTTTTTATGCGAATTCTTTTTTTATGCGCTTTTCTGTAGAACGTATCCACCGCATAAAACGAGACCTTACAGTATTCTGTTTTAGATTTGATATTTTGATTTAATGATTTTAAATAATGTACTATATGGGATATGTAGAGTAATTATCTAGGAAAGATCATTCATTCTTTGTATGAATATGATAATTTACTTAAAAAGGCAAAAAGATATGTTTTTATTGTTTCAGTTAATTTCTGCCAGTAAAGGAGATGATGGGGAGACTGTTACACTTGCCTTATCTGATGAAGAATCAAAGAAACGCAGGGAAATTTTAGCCAGACGGCCTTCATATCGTAAGATACTTAATGATTTATCATCAACAGAAGCCCAAGGAGCAGTAGTCAGTTTGACTGGAAATTCAGGAACAACTGTAAAAGAAGAGACTGGAAATGCTAATGGAGGTAATGATGCAACAAACCAAGAGTCTGAGAGTGGTACAGTAAGTGGGAATACCATCACAGTGGCGGGAACTCAATACCACACAGCACCTGGTATACTAAAAGGTATAAACCCTTACTTCGGACCAGATTTGCTTCTTTCATTTTTTTTTATTATGTTAAATTTTCCTATGTATTATATTTGAATATTTTATATAAATATTTTAAGATGCTGTGAATCCTTTCAAATTAAGATTTAGATTTTTAGTCATATAGTTTTGCAATAGGTAATTAGTTGAAACATTTTAATAGTGGATTCCAATATTTTAGTGTTATTCGATAATCGTATCTTTAAACTGTTTATGAATATATTTATTATTAAATAAAAAAGTATAAATATGTAATATGAATTTTAATCCTGTTGTAATAATCTGTGAAAATTAGTTATCTCCAGTATTACAGTACCATTTCTCAGACATTTTGTATGGCTAAATAATAAAATATTGTCTGATTTTATCTGGAAAAAACTTTAATTATACCTTATTTTAAACAATTTTAATGAAAATTGTTATTCCATAATTGTTACAAGATTATCAAATTTAGACCAGTAAAATTACTAAGGTGCATTTCAAATTTATGTGGACATTGCAAAAAATAAAGTAAGCAAGTTTATCAGATTAGTACTTTAATAATTCATATGCTATATTTTTGATTCTTTTATAATTCAAATTTAATTTATTTTGATTTTTGTATATACATAGAAAAAAATTAATATTACATATTAATTTTTCATTAAAAAATTTATTTTTATATTTATTCAAACATGATAAATTATTCTGCATCTATTTTCAATAATTCTTTGAAATACCATTAACAAATCTGTATAGAATGTAGACAAAAACATTGCACCAGACTATATATTGCTTCTGATACATATTAGCTAAATACAAGTGCACGACAAATTGGGTAATCAGTGGATTTTTCAGTGGCATAATCACCATGCACTTCTGACTCCCTTCTCATGGGTCAAATCATATCTCAGCTTCTATAAAAATTAGCAGTACAATTTAAATTACAAAGTTTTAGATCATCTCAGAATTAGTACAGAAGTTTTTCATCTGGTTAAAATACTCAAAGGAGAGAGTGTGGAGACTTTACTGTGAGATTTCTCTACATGGTCTTCATGCTCAAGGCAACAGTGTAAAGTAAACAGTTTCTGGAGTATGATTTAATTGTTTTAAAAATAGTGTTTTTAACCTATCTGATGTTGATATTTTTCACTGTTGCATGTGGCACCAAATTGAATTCTTGTCGATGCCTAATGAAAATTACACATTTTTGAAAAAAATAATTGTGGCTATTGTATCATCCAAAATTATTTTTTTATTTTGCACAAACAAAATAAATATATTAATAAATGTAAAAACAAAAAATTATATTTTGGAAGTGTTAGTTTTAATATAGAAATTATAATGACTAGTGACATCTAGTTTCAAAAATGTACTGATGCTGAAATGATATATCTCGGGCCAACTGGTCAAGATCAGCAGGCCGCAACCTGAGATATGTTGGGAATAACACTGGACAGATTAATGAGAAATGCTTTAGTTTTCAAAACATGCAAAACCCTTTGGAAGAATACTATGTGCAAGTACTACAGTCTTGAGTGCATGAAGCCATGTAGAGAAGCATCCATTTCTCTATCTGATTTTTTGATGGTGTTCAGCTGTTTCCTCTTTGAATATTTTAACCAGACAAAAAGCGATTTTGTACTAATTTTGAAAAGTTAACTTTTTGTAATTTAAACTGTGTCACTATCTTTTACATGGATACTACTTTTGAGGGGCTGAAATTCAAACTAGAATCCAAAGTACTGAATCAGTATCAGAAGTCCGTCTGATCTCTAAAGGAATAAAAACAAAAACACAATGAATTACAGTAATATTACTGATTCAGCACTTCTACAGAAAATGCCCCCTAAGTTTGGGGCCCATTTTCTATAGGAAAGCAAAATTAAAAATTTTTTTTTTATCCACATGAAAATAAAATAATCAAGTGATTTCTTTACAAGTAAAAATGCAGCTATTTGTTTTTTTAAAAACACAGAGTATTCTTCCAGCTACGAAGCAATGTAGTAATTTATCATGCCAAGGGGAACAAAGTATGACTTTAAAAGTAGATTTAAATTTTAATCAACTTCTGTATTTCAGTAAAAGTTGCAGAAAAAAGCAGTTTGTTTTTTTTAAATATGAAACTGGAATTACATGAATTTTTATATTTAATTATCATGTTTGTTCTCAATGAAAAAACTTCTGGCAAATATTGACTTCTTGTCTGTGAAATACTAGGGTTAACTTTTAATGGAGTCTATTAAAAATTCTATCTTTTTTTGGCCAAAAATGGGGTTGACTTTTATATGGGATCAACTATTACTTGAGTATATATGGTAATCTAAATGGGCCAATGTATTTATTCTGGTATAATTTAACACAATCATTTATTTTTAATAGCATCATAGAATAATTTTTCATCAGTATACTCATATATCTCATGCAACATAGCATTTTTTCATAAACATAGGCTATAATTTAAAACTGTTTTTGAGTTTTTGATAGTCTCTCTCTTTCTCTCTCTCTCTAAAATGTTTATTTAAAAATATGGGGAATTTGTTTACTGTTGATTATTTAATTTTAAGGTTTTGTTTTATAATTCCTTAATTCCAAAATCATAAATTTATAATCTTAGAAGTAACTATAATTATGGTTCTCTATCTAATGAGCTGGAACATGTGAATAATAAGTTACACATTCCACACTATTTCCATTGGAAATAGTGTGGAAGGTTGTGACTCATTATAACTATAATTACCCTTTAAAGTCTGAGAATACATGTTTGTATAGTGAATAGAAATACAGTAAAATCTTGTTGAGTTGAAGTTTAAGAGGTAAATAAATCCTGGCTTTGAGTTAATGAATTTAAAATTTGATTTTTCTCAAATTTTTCTGTAGTCATAATCTGTAGTTTCTGTATCAAGTTCTGTAGTTTCTGTTATCAAGCTACTTCTCAAGAATCTGTTTGCAAGAAAGATTACAAAATTGTACACAGTTTATGGCATTTTTGAGTGTGTTGTCAAGGTTTTTCTTTGCATCCCAATCAGAAAATAAAAGGATTTCAACACAAGTTGTAATGGCATGATAATGTATTTGGTATGGAACCATAATGTTTATTTATCTTAATTAATCATGTGAAAAAATACATGGGGAAAATAGGTTTGAGTTAAAAGTATAAAAAGAGACAGTATTACTATCATCCCCACTTAATTTGAACTCCAGTTTGGTTCAAAACACTTGTAATTCCTCAGATGCCTTAAAGGCATTTCATAATATTTTTATTTGTTTAGTTTGAATTCTCTTTTTTGTTAATTTAAAGTGGAACTTCAGTTCCAGAGCAAGTCTGTTCTCCATTAATTCAAAGTGATATGACACTGTATTGTCCAGCTATCAACCATCCAGCTTCTTTTCAGGAATTGGTCCAGTGGGGCAGGAGAGGACAAAATGTAAACAAAGTCAGAATTCGAGACATTAACATTTCTTAAGGTCATGTGACATCAATGCCAACAACTGTGAATACAGTAATACCCCGAACTTACGCAATAGGTGGGACAGAGCAATAACCGCATAAGTTGAATTCACATAAGTCGGGGTATAATTTTGCAATTTATGTAAAATCCAAGTCAGATGTATGTAAGCTAATAAATGTTCTCGTTAATCTTATCTCATCTTTTGATTCATTTATGGTTACAAGAAATCACCACATAGTCTCTCAAGTCTCCGTAGATATAGCAAACACAGAAGTAAATAACACAAAATAAATTGTAGCTATGTTTTGATTCCGCGCAACACGTTCGAACATGTAAGCTGAACAATAGTGTGGGGGGAGTGAGTAATTGCATGGCGCTCAAACGAAAGGTGAATCGATGAGATTTGAAAATTGTGTAACTCCTGGTTCGCGTAAGTTGAGGTATTACTGTATCATAAAAATACAGAATCTCATTGAAATTAAATTAACAACAATTTGTTTTTTTTTTTTTTGTACATTTTCGTTAAGAAAGGATTTATAAAACTGATTGATGTGTTTTTACCAGATTTTACATGATAGATTGTTCTGTAATTATGGATTTTTAAACTCTTGTCAATGTGACAACACCCGAGCTATCAGATTTGTGAAAATGTGTGAGCCTTGCCAGGGAAGGGAAAAGAAACTGGTTTTCCTGAGACAAAAATAAACAGTTGTTACTTAGCCTTACCAGGAGACAAGAAGTGTTTTACAGTAATTTCTGTTACAGTATTTGTTGTATAGTCCGTGTTGAAAATGCTGAAGAGAAAGTATATGGAATTAATGTTAGCAAAGAAGTTATAAATTTTGGCAGCAGTAGACAAGAATAGAAAACTAAAATGGAAATAGCAAAGTAATACAATATCCCTTTTTGTCTAACCTTTTTATCTGTATAAAAAGCAGAAATGGTCTTGAGTCTACAACTGCAGAAGGACATGATATTCATGGAAGAAAACCTATTTGAAAATGCCAAGAAACTGATTTAGATGAAACTGTTTATGAATGGTTTTGCAATGTCAGCAAGAAATGCTCTCATTTCTGGCATTTTGATCAAAGAATATGCTGACCAAAGACTGAAGAGGTAGGTACAGACTTCAACGCTTCCAATGGATGACTTTATCATTTTCAAAAATGTCATTAAATTGTTTCTCTGATATCAGCTGGTGAGGGAGACTGTTAAAAACTGGGTCAAGAGAGTTAAGCCTGTGATGGAAAATTATCTGCCAAAGGATATCTTTAATTATGATGAAATGGAGCTGTTTTTTAATTGCTATCAAATTGAACCTTTGTATTTAAATGTCAAAAATGTCAATGTAGGAAAAAGTCCAAAAAGCGACTATTTTGTGAGTTGCCAAAAGGTGCATGATGGTCAGGACAGACGAAGGATCAAGAGGGTTGTATGTGGGTATGATTAGCACCAAGACAGACTGTACAGTTACAAGAAACCATTCATTTGACATGAAAGGAGCTCACAAGATTCTACAATCTTGGAAGTTCAAAGTCTCTGATTGTTTCTGGATCTTCTTTCCAAGATAATCCCAAATGAAGGAGGGTTCCTGGTTCATGAGTGAGACTTCCTTTGCCATCTTGATGGTTCCAGGATGATGAGGTTGACTTTTGATGCTAGGAATATGTTAATCTGAGGAAGGGAGACAGAGACAAAGATAGGCATGAGATACATACATACACAAAAATTGATCTGACACTTAAATTTTCGGGAGAAGAAGCTGTCACATCCTTGAAATTCATAGTTGTCATTATTTTCTCTCCACATATTCCAATTGGTCACTTTTTCTTGTTCTCGCTTTCCAAGAGGTCAGTCTCTTGTTGCTAAATATAACATGATCTCAACTTAGATTGTGGGAGAAGTTAAAATTGACATTTAATTTGATCCCAGCTGGGAATGGTTGATCTTAAGACTTACATTCTTCTATTGTTTACACTTTTGCATCACATTTTTCATACAAAAAATTATTTCTAGCTTCTTTCTTTTGTTTTTCTTTCAAAACCATTTTAATGTTAATTTTAGTGAGTTTTTAGACCTGTCCAGACCAGACCAGAGCCTCAACATTTACTTGCTTGCAATGCTGATGGAAGAAGCTCATTTGTTATCAGTTGGTATGTGAAACCCTGGTGTTTCTAGGGTATTTCTCATTTTCCATGTGAATATGCTTCCAGTAAAAATGCTTGATGACTGGTAAGTTATTTCATGAATAGCTGCTTTGACTGGACTAAAGAATGATGGCACAAAAGAGGAAAAATATTCTCCTCATGGACAGATATACTGCCAACAATCAAAAAGATCATCCTGGAGTCTGTCTATGGGTACTCTTTGCTGCTGAATGTAGATGTTGTGCTACAGTCATTGGGCCAAGGAATATTTCTTTCCTTGAAATCCACTTATCAATGGCATTTGGTATGTTGCTAATTAAGAGAAATTAAACATAGGGGTTGAACTGTTGCTGCAAGAAAATGGAGTTTTAGATTCACTTAGAAACATTGTTTCTTCCTGAGAAGCCATGATACTTGATGTAATTAAAAACTGCTGCTGTAAAAGTGGTCTGACTCTCCAGGAACTAGAGGAGGCTGCAGATGATACAGTCCTTGAATGACTCAAATGGGAAGAATTCTCTTGCAAAGACATGCATGGAAATTTCAAAGACTATATCAAATTAGGCATAAGTTTCTACTTCATTATCTATCTCAGTGAAATTTAGGAAGGTCCTTCTTGACAAGCTAGAGAAAGTGACAGCAAAAAGGAAGATGATGAAGAGAATGAAATCCCTGTGTTCAGTGGACGCACCACTTTCTGCTAAAAGAGTTCTTTAATTGCTTGCAAAGATGTACATCAGAGCATTTTTGAAGCATTTGATAAGCTGAACAACTTTGTTCAGGATTGTTATCAACTTTGCAATCAAAAATAGACAGCTATTTTAAGAAAGTGTAATTTTTTCCAAAGTGTTCTATATGTGTTATGAGGCAATACAGTATAAATTGTATCAAATTACAGTATTGTTACATACTATTTTCATGCTTGTAATTATGCTCAAAACTCTTTCAAATGTTTCGTGTATTAAATCTAATCCCACTCTTTCAGCTATGGATTTCCAATTGCTGGCAAACACCCTTCAGTCTGGTAACATTCAGATTCTCAGTTTTGATTTCAGTTTTGGATTCTTCAGTTGTGTTTTGTACTTTATTTGTTGAAATGAGGTTTTATAGTAAACATTTCTTATCATGTTGAGTACATAATCTTCAATATGTAGAAATTTTATTATGTTGTTGCATTATATATATTACTCTATCTCCAGGAGAAAACAAAGCAAGAGTGTCCACATTATCCATGTTTGTTCTATTTTTATATTTTTAAAACATGATATATAAAAGCAAACCTTCTTCTGATGTTATATGTTTATAAATACTGTATAATGCCTGGTAAAGATAATGTAAAATATGTCATGAGAAAACTATAAAGTATTTTTAAAAAAAATTACTCTTATAGTTCAAAATTGGATAATTCAAAATCACATTTTCAAGGTCCTGAGCATTTTGAATTAAGCAGGAACAACTGCATATGGAAAACTCTATATACACATGGGCTTAGCCAGAGTATTGTTGTGGGGGGCCTAGTAGAGGCCAACCTAACACAAAATTGAATTATTTCAAATTATTCATAACATTGGGCACAGTGGACCTTTTTTTTTTATTAGTATTCAAAATTTTTAGCTTTAAGTTTTTTGTTATTTCCAAATCAGCTTAACACTTTTTCGGCTGTGATTTTCTGGGGGGACACCAGGTTCACTGGGGAGGGCCGTGCCCACCCAGGCTCCCCCCTCGCTACGCCCATGTATATACATTATACCCAGGTCCTAAAGACCACTTCAAGATAATACAATTTGATTTAATAAGGTTTTACTATATATAGTCATTCAATATACAGCTGATGAATTCATTCAGTTTTATTAAAACAAATGAAAATTTATTAAAAATTTATATAATGATATCTGCATTTGTTTTTGAATTTTGTTTTATATGTTCCTGCTGATTTGTGAGAAAATAGCATAGATCTCTTTATTTTTCAAAATGAAATTACATCATTCTATTTAAATTAGAATAGGGAAACACTTGAATTTCCACTGGTTGTTTAAGATCATTATTGTTTTATGAAAGCTAATCTCTCTTCTTTTATTCTTCCTTCAGTTTTATGTGAAAATATTGTGATACTAAGGACTAATAGTAGATCCTAACAAGTAAAGCTGAGTTTTGCAGTTTTTTTTTTAATATAACTATATAAAGCTGAAAAACCAAATTTTCTTTCTTTCTGTCACTGTATGCCAAAAATGGCCACTAGGGGCACCCCTAGCTATTATTTAAATTGATTTCATTGATTCCTATGAAAAATAATTTAAATAGAACTTTTAACCTTTGTTATAATTTTCATGAAAATTGGTTTCTAGATTCAAAATAATATACGGAATAATCATGGCCCTCTGCACAGGAAACAAACAGGATGCTTGCCCCTGGGATCATCAAGAAAAAAATTTCATAAATTAGAATCATAAAATTGATTGATATGTAACCTTACACCCTTGACCATGGGATACTTTGCATTTTCATATTGATGCAATACTGTATTCTATATAATTACTGGAGGGAAAAAAGGCCAAAAAAAATTTAAAATTAAATAAAATTTTATTGATGTAATTATTTATCTCCAAGCCTTCCCCCTGGAAAATTTTCTGCAAATGCCCATCTNCTTTTTCAAGGCAAGTAAAGTCTTTTTTTATGCGAATTCTTTTTTTATGCGCTTTTCTGTAGAACGTATCCACCGCATAAAACGAGACCTTACAGTATTCTGTTTTAGATTTGATATTTTGATTTAATGATTTTAAATAATGTACTATATGGGATATGTAGAGTAATTATCTAGGAAAGATCATTCATTCTTTGTATGAATATGATAATTTACTTAAAAAGGCAAAAAGATATGTTTTTATTGTTTCAGTTAATTTCTGCCAGTAAAGGAGATGATGGGGAGACTGTTACACTTGCCTTATCTGATGAAGAATCAAAGAAACGCAGGGAAATTTTAGCCAGACGGCCTTCATATCGTAAGATACTTAATGATTTATCATCAACAGAAGCCCAAGGAGCAGTAGTCAGTTTGACTGGAAATTCAGGAACAACTGTAAAAGAAGAGACTGGAAATGCTAATGGAGGTAATGATGCAACAAACCAAGAGTCTGAGAGTGGTACAGTAAGTGGGAATACCATCACAGTGGCGGGAACTCAATACCACACAGCACCTGGTATACTAAAAGGTATAAACCCTTACTTCGGACCAGATTTGCTTCTTTCATTTTTTTTTATTATGTTATTATTTTCTTTGATATATTATAATTGAAATTTAATGTAAAAAAATATACCTATATTAATATTAACTATATAATATGAGTGAGTTTTTCTTAAAATACTTTGAAATAATTCACAAAAATTAATGAAAAAAGCAGACATTTTTTGGAAATCAAATTGCTCAAAGAGCATATAGCTTTATGCATAATATCTGGTCAATTTAATAAATTAATCAACATTTATCAGGCTGTGTGTCTGTTTTAATCATTATTCCCAATGCCCAACCATTATGAATAATGACCTATTAATCACTTGGTCAATAACATATATAAAATATTAAAACATTTTGAAATTTATTTCATTTCATTTATAAATCATCTATAAATTATATGAGCTGTTTATTTTATTGGCCGTAAATGGAGTTAAGCCACTTTCAAAATTATGAAATAATTTTTTAATTTTTGAAAAAGTGTAAGTCCCTTGAAAAAGATATAATATCCTTAAAATAAATAAAACAATACAATATATTATGTTATAAATAGAAAATATTCAATTTTTGTTCACTTTTAAGGAATATTACACTGATATTATATATCATAATTTATAATTAATTCATTTCTACTTTGCATGTATGAGTGGGATTTAAATTAATCATCGTGTGCAGGTGTTATATAGTGTAATAAGTTCATCATATCTTTGTATTTGGTGTTAAAATTGGTTTTACGTTTTTGTATAGTGGTGTCAATTCAATATTATTAATGTTTCTTGGTCTCCCCTGATGCAGTATTAAATCCAGTTTTAAATTCTGTATCCTCATTAATTGATGTTTTATAGAATATTTTATATGGTTCAGTTCTCAAAAAATGTATCTAACATATTTTTAACAAACTAGTCATTTCTCCATTAGTATTCTTTAACCTTTTAAAACTTGTATCCTCCAGAGGTTTAGTTGAAATGAAATTCTCTTGTTTCATTTCATTCAGAATAGTTTTTACTTTATTGACACTTTTTATGACTTTGTAATCATCCTGCGTACAAGCAATAAATTATTTTTTATTAATGCCTTTTCTACAACTCCAAAGTCTCTATCATTTGGTAGAAATTAATGTCCTGATAACAGAAACTTATGATCAATGATATCTACAGTACCTTATGCTTGGCAGATTGGACAACTTTTAACCATGTTAAAGCTAATTTTATATTCCTATTTTGTTCTGCACACATATTGCTGTAAGCTATAATATGTTTTTCATTTCTAAGAATTTTTAGATGTTTCAGAATACGTGATGCTACTTCCTGTCATCCCGTTGCATCCATAGGTGCACACCTCTGAATGCAACAGTTTCATTCCAGAGATACATGTAAACATTATCATCATGGAAATCACAAAAGCCCAGATTTAAAACATACATACTACACTTGTAATATGCAACTGAAGTAGTCAACTTTGGGTAAGGCAAAGCTTTTTGCAAGTTGAAAGAAAAAGCAAAATAGTGATCTGGATTATGTAATGCTAGATCTTGGTCTTTCTTAGTGATTTTCTAGCTAATTATGCTTCTCTAGTGTTTAATGTTTAATAGATTATATTTTTAGCATGTATCTTTTCACAGCTGGTGGAAATGTAAATTAAAATCATCTTTAAAATTTTTTATATAAGACCAATCATTAACATAGCTTGTTTTATTTTCTTTACATTCAAGCAAGTATAAATTAAACATCATCTTTATATTCAGATTAGGATGTAAGAATTTTCTATTAGGATTATGGTAGGTGCTAGGATCACTAAAGGTAGGGAGCTTTACCATCAATGTGTTATTGTTGTAAAATTATGTTAAATTTAATAGATTTATTACTGTAATTATTAAATAATAAAATGTTACTCCATAATATACTGCATATTAGTTTGAAACTTGTCAAAGTGGATCTAGGCCACTTTCAAAATAAAATTATTATTTACTAGCTGCAAGGACCCGCTTCGCTGGGTTTTTATTTGTATGTAATATAGTTTTTTATATATATAAAAGACTGTTTTTCTACGTAATCTAGAATCTAGCTGCAAGGACCCGCTTTGCTGGGCAAAAAGTAACGATAGTGAGGATTAAGATAATTACATTGTAGCTAATCTTACCCATTTTCACAGAATGCAAGAATTAGGTCCCCCGTTTCCAGACTAATTAGAGAATTTTTACGTTTAGTCAAACTAACTATTTTCAACGTTTCTGGAACGTTTACAATCGTTCTATAATCGAACCAATATGCAATAACAAATTCGAATTTAAAACGGTTCAAACATTTTTAAAATCGAAATGGATAAAAATATTTATAACAATGTCTGAAATGTTATTAATTTAATACACCTAAGTACTCGATGAAAACTATATTCTCTCCCTCACCCCCCGCGGGGAAATTTCTAAAAATCCCTT
>NW_019385382.1:135055-170809 GCF_000671375.1 Centruroides sculpturatus
CGGTGCTTGCTTGCATTCTAGGATTTAAATTTATCTACGTAAAAAGAAGGAGTGGGGAAAGGAAGTGAAAGAAACAAACTTTTGAACTTTAACGATACGGAAGCCGTTAATGTGCAGATTACCTAGATACTCTGCAAATTACCTAGGTAATTTGAGAAATTGAACAATTTTCGCAGCTTTAACGGATCACCCTAGTTAATCTGCAGATTAGCTAGGTAATGTACACATTAACGGATTTCGAGCTTTAGTGGTAACATATAAAAGAAAATTAAGCAAATTAAATAATATAAATGTATCTTAGCTGCATTGGTGTATCATTGAAATAGCTATCTCAAAAATCATTAATGTTTTTGGTTGTATACATAATAGAATATATTACATGAGAAA
Source organism: Centruroides sculpturatus (assembly GCF_000671375.1). NCBI lineage: Eukaryota > Metazoa > Arthropoda > Arachnida > Scorpiones > Buthidae > Centruroides > Centruroides sculpturatus. Next base: position 135,443 of record NW_019385382.1, read on the forward strand.
TAATCTTTTAAATGTTTAGCAACCTACTTTTTCTTATGGATATGACAAAAGACACTTTGAGAAGGTGATTGAATGAGATGTTTTTCTTTTCATTGACATTAATAATCTGGAATTGTGGCTCCAAAAATGGATTTTACATATATTGAGATTCAAAGATTTGTTAATAAATGCAATGTTGGTTTCCAAGACATTGAGATTATAGTAACCTAAATGAATACAAAAAGATACAAACCAGTTTCAAAATAAAATTATATGAAATATGAAATACAAGTAGTTTGTAGTTTTACTATTCATTTGATAGAAAATTATTGATATTTTCTAAATATCAATATTCATGGAAATGAATGACAAATTACATATAAGATGAAGGCCTGCCTTGTTGATCCAGTTTTTCTTTTAAAATATTGCAAACTTTATTTATTTCTATTTTGTAATTATTATTTTATTTTAGGCAAATCCAGACAAATTTTTTTTAAGTTGGAGAATGTTAGTATGTAATAATTTTGTATCATTTACAATATGATAATAAATATTTATATTGTAAAAGAGCATGAAATAACAAAAAATACACAATAAAATGATCATACTCTGTTCTTTAAGTGAATTGAATACCTTCAGAATAATCTCTATAATTGCTATAATCCTTAGTAAAATTAAATGACAGATATTTTTTCAATTCAAAAATAAAATTGTACTTTTCTTAAATAAATTAAGAAGATTATATTACATATATATTGTTTTAAAGAAACAAATTAAAAACAGACTGTTCATTTTATTAAATAAACAAATTGGGAATCTAATTTTTTTTTTTTTTTTGTGATTTCTAGATGAATTTGAAATTCACCTTGTATCTGGTACTTCAAATTACTATAATTTTTTTTTTTTTTTTTGAGAGAGAGAGAGAAATTGATTTCTTTAAACTATTTTATTGTTATACTATACTATAATACTATAGATTAGGCCAAAAGACCTTCAATAAAGTAAAAGTATTAACATATATCTTTTGTATGATGTTTTTATGTAAATATTTATAATGTTGTAATGCAGAGATGCAAGTCCCCTTTAAAATATTTACTTTTTGATTATTTATTTTGTTCAAGGACTTTTGGCTGTCATTTATATTTATATATAGTAATAATTATTATTTTTATAAATTAATATAATAATAGTATTATTGAAAAAATAATTTATTTTGTAACAAATAGAAAAATGTAACTTAATAGTCACTTGCTAAATGTATGGATTTATCCAAAAATATTGATAAATTAAATCATGTTTAACAAAATGTGGAGCCTGTGGAAAACTAATTTGAAAGTCATAATGGTCTTTAATGATAAATGCTGAAAAGCATGTTTAAGGATAAATTATTTTTATTGCATTCTTATGCATATGCAGACAGACACCAATTTATGTAATTGTTAAATTCCTGAAGGATTGGTACAAGTTTAAAATAAGCATTTAAATAATTATGTACTGTACATAGTCTATATATTACACTCATGGCCATGTACAGTACATTATACTATTATAGACAGTGCCAGTTTTAGAATTAGTTTGGCTCTAGAGAATATTTCAATGTATCTTCTGCATATTTTTCTCGCTAGTGGCCAATTGGATAAACCTTTGAACACTGATAGTTGTTGTGGGTTTGTACCTGACCAATGGGCTGGCTGTGTGGAGTTTTCTAGGCTTTCTTCACATGTCTAACACCTAAATAAGGGTCATTTTTCCCATTGAAAGTCCTCTCAAGAAGCAATCCCCCTTGGCAGATTGCTCACATGTTGCATTGCCTTATTCCACCAATCCACTCTTCCAGTATGTTTTAAGATAGGTAGATATCAAATAATTGAAAATCATCTTGTAACTTTGATAAACACAAATAGTCATATGCAGTGGTGATATTCAGCGGGTTCGCACAGGTTTGGCCGAACCTGTTGTTAACATTTTCAAAGTTTTTCAAACCTTGTTAAACACGTAATATTTCTCAGTGGTTTTGTTTCTTTTAAAATATATTCAATATATTAAAATATACATATTATACTCTGTAACACTACTAAATTAGAGCCTTATACCCTGTTTGCCTTGGTGCAACCTCCCTCGACCGTTTCAATCTCGACTGAAACGAGGTTCAATTGCAATCGACTCAAGAGTTCTTGAAACTAGATTCAGTCATAAGAGGGATACCACAATCCCACGCGCGCGAGAAAATACAAGATGGCCATGGAACAAGTGTCAGGCTATTGACAGTGAAATGAAAGAGATATTGTATTTCGAGAGATGATGGCATCTGTCTATCATTAGATATATCACAAGAAAAAGTATTGTATTTATTTCTAACCAAAACTTCCATTTTGTTTGTTGGTGTTCGTGACTTACCACATAGTTATGTCAATTTTATCATCGCGTGTAATATACGGGTTCTTCTCAAGTTGAGTGTGCACAGGCAGTCAATTTGAGAAAAAAATTGTTAAGGAAAATTTTCTGTTAGCAAATCCTTTGTTAAATATTTTGAATATCATCACTGGTCATGTGCATTACAAATGGGTAGTGATAGTGACTCATTAGTGACAACTGTTAGGAAAAAGGAGATATTATTTTGTTATTCCTCTTTTTTTTTTTTTTTTTTTAATCAATGGGTGGTTGTCCTTAGACAATCATCTATGATGCCTATTGGTAAAACCAGCACTGATTATAGATCATTTTAATCATAGAAAATAAACATTCACTACAAAAGAGTACATTTGTTAGATTATAATAGGCAAAAATTATTTTTGTATTAATACTACTGATTGGTTTTATTTAATGAAGACATTATTGTGATAGATGAGAGACTTGATTTATAAATAAGAAAACAAATTAATCTGAATTTGTATCAATGATCAGGGAAACAGGCAGTGATATTAAGGAGTGGATAAGTCTATAGCTTGAATGCTTTTCAATATTTGTGAACTTGGTGAGTGATATTAGAACAGTGTTTGCTTTTATGTTTTCTGATGAAATGTTGGAATGTTTATATAATATCTTTCTACATTGCTTGCAATAAATAAATTGGTAATATTTTAAAAATTTACTTTATATAATGTTCACAGCTAATAAAGTTTCAATTAAAAATTTTTAGTATAAGTTTCAAAATTTCTATTATTTTAATATTTGTATAATGTTTTCATTATTTTTATTTTAGAAAACTTATATTTAAAATATCATATTTTCATATTGCATATGATGAAATAATTATAATAAATAATAAACATAATAAGGCCAAGACTCCACTAGCGTAAAAACGGCATAAAAACCCCTCGCCGTAAAAGCTTTTAATCACATGGCCCTTATATTTTACGCTTGAGCAGGTCGTAAAACCAGCGTAAAAGTGAGTTGAGCACTGTTCAACTTTGGATGCAAATACAGCCATAAAACGGTACCATCCACCAATCAGAAGTCAGTTAAATCTAGGTCATTGTGATGCGGTGCGAAAATGGCGGAAAATGAGCTTTTGTGTACGTTTCCTCGTGGCTACTCTAGAATAGATCTGAAAAGATTTATCAAAAACATCCGAAAGTATTCGTGTATCTACGACAAGAAGTATCCCGATTATAATAAACAATGCCTAAATCACGCGATACGGACGGCCAAAGGAAAATCCTTCAATTTAGAGGAGTATATAATGAAAAAAGCTAAGTTTAATAAGTGCTGTATATTATCTTAATTAATAATATGATAATAAAAGTTAATATATGAAAGTAAAGATATTATTTTTACTACATTTGTAATTATAGTACAGAAAAAAACTTGTAGAATATAATCATTGTCTTTATAACTTTGATAGTACCGTCACCGTAAAAACTTCGCTAGCCGAACCTCCACTGCAATTCAGACGCAAATGCAAATAGGTCACGTGATTAAAAGTTTTTACGGCAAAGGTTTTTACGCCCATTTTTATGCTAGTGGAGTCTTGGCCTAACAGTGTAATATTCAATGAAATAAGCATGCTCTGTTATCTTGTTAAATAAAAAAATAAGTTTGTATGATGCTTGTTTGTTTAGATGCATAGTTTCAAATAGTTCTAAAGATTACTAAGCATAAAATGAAATAATAGTTGCTACAATCTTTGGAAATATTTAGTAATAATGTTTTTTTAATTCAGAGATCATAATCTATGGACATGATAGAAGATTCTCTCTTATTGTATATAGATATTGAACTCCTGTGACCTAGGTTATGTAATAGTAAAAAAAAAATATATATATATATTCTTCTAGGTACAATGCTAGTGCTAGAATAAATTCTAATCATTTTCCAAGTAATTTCTTTGCAGTATAGCATTTCCCTTCCATTCTGCTTGAATCATTGTGTTCTAGTGTTTTATAAAATTTTCTCACTCTACCTTTGAGACAGCAGAGACACCAAGGCACACTAATACAGAAGTGATTGGCCATTACATACCAAGTTCTTTGTGAAGAGGAACAACAACAAGTTGGGGCCAGTGGACAGTTTAGGATATTCATTCTATGTGAAATTACAATTTAATTTATTCTAGTTTAATAATGATTTCCAGGAATCGGTTAAATTGTAAAAATGGAGATCTGTTGTATATCAGAAATAATGACAAAAATTATTACATAGAATTGAAATTATTTAATTTTAAAAACATTTTCACATATCTTCATAAATTTATGTCAGCATATTCTAGTATTTCTTCTAGATGAGAAATTTTAAACACACCCAAAAGTCCAAATTTAATTTGATACTAGCAATATTCCAGAAATAATTTTAAACATTAAACATTAAATTTTTGAATAGAATCAATGATAACAAAGTTGGTCTTAAGTTAAAATTAGAACAAAAAGTTCCTTGAATGTGCACTTCTTGGACATTAATATCAAGTTCATGGGAGATCCTATGGTTTGTCCAACAGCATGTATATTAAACCTACTCACATCCAAACTTACTTGGACATTAATATCAAGTTAATGGGAGATCTCATGGTTTGTCCACCAGCATGTACAGTATATTAAACCTACTCACACCCCACTATATATACCCACACGGTCCATGGATCCATATCGATATAAAATGGCCGCATTTCAAACTTTGATAAGAAGAGCTTATTTATATTGTCATAGAATTTGTGACAGGAATAAAGAAATTGATAGAATATTGCAAGTAGCCCAGACCCTAGGTTACAATAAAAGCACTATTGTAGTATTACTCAAGAAATATGAAAGAAACAAGGAGAGAAAAGACTTAAATTTCGCTTCCAATAGGCACTTGAAGTTTACATATAATAGTAATTTGAATAGTATTATGAAAGAAGTTGCTAATAGGAAACAAGCAAGAATGGTTTTAAAAAGAGCCCCAAATTTATATAAGATATTGAGGAATGATAAAGATAGAATAAAAACAGAAGAAAAACCAGGTGTCTATAAAGTTCCTTATGAGAACATCCAACTAGATGTTAAGAAACACTATATTGGCATCACTGACAGGAGCTTGGGAGTAAGACTAAAAGAGCATAGATATAACATAAAAAAAGGATCCAATGCTACAATTTTGTCGCTAATGTTGCAAGTCCAAGGTTCAGTGGTAAAATGGGATGAGGCAACAATTATAAAACCTGTATCTTCCCCCACTTTATCAATGGCAGCAGAGAAGATTGAGATATATAGAAGTAGGCTACGTGAGGGATGTTTAAATGCGAGATGCTGAGAGCCTGCTGTCAGCATGGAAGTACATGGTTAAAAAGTTCACTAAAAACTCGGGCTAGAATTAGTTTATTGGAAGATTTAGGATATTTTTATTTTTAATTTTATTATGTGTTAATTTTATACGTTCTTCTGTTTCTTTTGTATATTTAAAAAAATTTTTTTGTTCTAAATTTTGATTTAAATATTTTTATTTTATACATACAATGTATCTGTTCCATTTTCGTTTTTGACCTGATGATGGCCTGTTAATCGGGCTGAAAATGTTTGTTATCAATTATATATTTTTCTCAGCAACAAATTAAGGTGTTCTATTTTTATTTATTTCTTTATAAATAATTTTAAAATTCATTTTTTTATTTTATATAGTAAATACAATAAAATGTTAAAGAATGGAAAGTATAATATAGTAGAAACCAAAAAAGCATTTTAAAATGAAATTAAAAATCTTTTAAATGTTAAAAATTCGACAATAACCAAACACCTTCTTTGTTGCCGAGAAAGTTTATTTAAAACAAACGTTTTCAACCTATTCCATAGGCCATCATCAGATTGAAAACGGACAATTGGAACATTTCCGTTCTACAAGATCGAATATAAATATTTAAATTTAAAAAAAACTGACAACGGATTTAAAAAAAAAAAACATATGAGTAATGTATAAAAATATATATAATAAAAAAGCAAAGAAAAAAATAAACTTAGAAATACTACTAAATATAACTATCAACTAATACTACTTTGAACATTAAAAATTAACGTGCAAATTATGAGTTCCTGGTAGATTTTTTAACAATATATTTCCAGGCCGGTGGTAGGCCTTCTGCATCCCTTGCATTTATACATGCCTTTTCTAATTTGCTCTTATAAATCTCTATTTTCTCAGCGGTCTTTGCTAATGTAGGGGAGCTCACAGGTTTGATAATGTCCACTTCATCCCATTTAACTACCATCTGGGAACGTACCATTGTGTTGGAACCTTTTCTGACATTTTACTTCTGTTCCTTGAGTCCTACTCCCAAATTCTTTGTTGTAATGCCGATATATTCTTTCCTAATTCCCAGCTGTGCATTTTCGTATGGAATCTTATACACACCTGCTTTTTATTCCTTCTTAATGCTATCCTTGTCATTTCTTAAAGTTTTATACAGGTTTGGAGCTCTTTTTAGAATTATTGTTGACTCTTTGCGGTCTGCAATTTCTTTCATAATGCCTTTTGTATTTCTATTATAAGTGAATTTTGTGATTTTACTGGGACCTTGTTTTGAACCCCTTGTTATGCTCATCTCGCATCTTCTAATAATTCCTGTTATTGTGTTTTTTTGTACCCTATGGCTTCAGCTACTTGTAGAATTCTGTCGATTTCCTTTGCTCTGTCCATAATGTTGTCACAATATAGAAAGGCCCTTCTGATTAGAGCTTGGAATGCTGCCATCTTATAATGATATGGATCACCGCTTTACATCCCCTCGCAATGGGATATAAAGCGGACTGTGCGTTGGTTTAACATAAACACTGGTGAATAAATGCCCTTTTTCAAATTGGATGTTGATGTCTAAAAAATGCACTATTATGGAACTTTTCTGTTCTAATTTCAGTTTTAGGCCTTTGTCGTTACAATTAATCCTTTCAATGAATTCATTTATCTTATGGTTATTATTCCATAATATAAAGATGTTGTCCACATATAAATTTAAAATACAGTAAAACCTTGATTGAGAAAATTTTAGCTTTTATAAAAAAAATTAAAACTTTGGAAAAGAAAAACAAATGAAGACAGAGGAAAGGATGGTTTTTGTTGTTGCAACAGTGTTTTTCTTCCAATGGAGTTGATTTCTCTCGAGGTATGAACTCTATTTTTGAAGAACATTTATCACAGCTTATCACCTGGTTTGAGAAATATTTTCAAAATGATAATATCGATAAATTTGCATGGATTGAAGATTCATTGCCAGTGCTCCATCTGAATTTAATGCTGCAGAAGTAGAGAATCTTATTGAGTTGTGACGATATGTTGAAGACAAAATTTAGCAGCATGGAATTAACTGAACTTTGAATATCAGTAAAAGATGAATATCTCTTGAGTGGTACAGCTCAGAGAATCTTAATTTTATTTGCGACTTCTTATTTGTGTGAAGCTGAGTTTGTCGCTGTGATAAAAACTAAGCATTGCATGAAAATCAATGTGGAGAAGGAAATGAGGGTGGCTGTGTCCAGTTTGATCCCAAGATTTGAGAAAATGTGCGGTGATCAACAGGCTCATCATCCCACTAATTATAATTAATTGAATTTGTTTGATTACATTTTTTTTGTTACCTGAAATATGTGCTTCATTTATTTTTTACTTAACCTCCTAACTCTTTAATTAAAAAGATATTGGCTATTTTGCTATTTTGCAAATTGTACTTGTCAGAATTTGACATAGGGTGCCTTGGGAAAATCTGAATTTAGCAAGAGTGCTGAGAATCAAAAAAGTTTGGAAACCACCAGAAATAAACCATATCAAAATGTTTATGTTCTTGTGTAAAAAAAATGAAATTTAAAAAAAATTTCATTAAATAAAATGTTAATACAGTAGAACCTCGAAAACTCGGCCTAATGTGGACCGAAGGGTGGCCGAGTTTGTGAAAATGCCGGGTTATCGGGAATGGGGTTAAAAAAGGATAAGTATGTGTGTTTCCTCAGAAAAGAGTGTACTGTACTTGTATGTATTGTTTGCTGGAGAATACAACAGAGAATAAACTGCTCAAATACCCTTAAATAAAGGAAAAGTACGTACTTTATGAAAGCATAGAGCCTTTACTACATGAAAACGAAAATTAATGAATACACTGTGTACAGTAATTTACCTGATAAGACAGACCTCATAAAAATACTTTATGAGAGCTTTTATACTTTTATAAAGCTGTCTATAATGAAAATTAATTAACTAAGGATTTTTTTGCCCTGCCAGGGTGTGGCCGAGTTATCCGGAGTGCCGGGTTATCGAGAGCCGAGTTTTCGAGGTTCTACTGTATCACATTTCAAACAAGTATAAAATGATGACATTTTAAAACAGGAATCTAAAGTTGATTGTTTATGCTTATTTTTCTCTTTCATTTAAAAAGTACCTGCACAGATTTGTTGCAATTACCATCTTTTCAGTAGGGACTTCTTTAATTTTGTCTTCATTTTTTTTTCTTTCTTCATTGTTAACAAGTTTTTCTAAATCTTCCACTGAAAAACTATTATCTTTTTAGTAATTCATCTTTTTATTGCATTTAATAAATTTCATGCAACCTTTTTGTCCACATTTTCAAAACCTATTGATTTAGGCATCTTCGTTTCTTATCTATTGAATGTTATTTTCTTCTTCTAGTACAACTTATTATTTTCTTCATACCTCATTTATTGCAGTACTTTGCACTGAAACACACTTTATGAAATGTAAGCAACAACTAAATTACTCTGATGATGTGCAAAACTTAAAACAACAACTCATCATGTATTCCAAGTTATAGGTGTGTCTATCATTTGGCAATTGGATTACTTCCGGGCATAGATCTTGAAATTTTAATATTTTTACATTAAATGGGGCTGGAAATTATGGACTTCGTTATATTGAGTGTTCATTACCAGAGATAATGTTAACCGAGGTATGCCTATACTATAAAGTTTATAGTATTCAAATGCAATACTCTTTTTTTCTAAAAAAAAAAAATGTTTATTTGACGTTTTAATATATTTTACCATATATGATATTGTATCTATTTTTAAAACAATTAAGCCATCCATTATTGTAAACAAAATCTTGATATCCAACTTTCTCTCAAAATTTTTTGTTTGTGCTTTTAGTAGTGAAAACCTATCAGTTGAAAATCCATCATGTCTCTGAACTCATAACCATTGTATTAATGTTCCATTGATATCTGTAAGAATACATTTAAAAAAATTTCTTATTCTCTAGTGTATTTAAATAGACATTTGTATTCTTCTAGTGTTGGTCCATTGAAGATAAGTCAAATTTTCTGCAAATGTCCGCAGCTTTTAATCTGAACTCTAATTTTTGGATAATTTGAATTTTTCACAAATTGAGAGGTGTCTTCTTTTGTTAGATGGCTTGTTTATTATGAAAGAAGTCTGAAAACTGAAGGGTAAATATCAAAATGAATCATACAACACTTTTAACACAGTAGACTCATAACTCAGTAGACAGTTTGCTCAGATTTTTTCCACTCATATTACACAGGACACAAATTTGCTTGTTACATCCAACTTGTTATGATTGTGAATATTTGTGCAAATGTTAATTCTTTTTGCTTCTATGACCTTATTCTTATCAGTTTCCATTTGTATCCTTGTCTACTTTGGACCTTGTTTATTAATAGGACTTATTGCACTGGTGTAGTTTCTGTTTAGCAACTTAATAATAGAAACAAAAACTATTTCTATTATTGAGTCAAACTTTTGCAGGTGAAAATAAAGATATTTTGTTTTGACTTTTTGACTAAGATTTCCTCTATTTGCTAAACGGAAACTACATCAGTGTAATAAGTCCTATTAATAAATAAGGTCCAAAGTAGACAAGATACAAACAGAAATGGATTTGTGAAAATGCTTTACTGGAAACAAACTTAAGATTTGTTTACAATATTCATAAACTCTATCATAACAAGTACAGTTATAATGAGTTCAATTATAGTAGTCATGAAAAAAGTTTCAAATTAGTTTTTTGCAGTGCTGAAGTCAATTTATGTCAAATGACTGCTCTCTCATTATAGATACTTTGAGTTTCATTCTTTGTCTGTTGTTCTGTTAATGTCCTATAGATTCTCTTTTTGGTTTTTACTGTTTCTTCTTGATCTCATTTATTTGCACTTTTATGGCCACTTTTTCCAGAAACTTCTTGTGGAATGGAACCATGTTTATAAGAATATTTTGAATTTAAGAAAATAAATTCAAATCAAGTAATAAAATTAAATTGTTTTGGATATTAAAAGGAAATTGATATATCATCTGAAGCCATTATGGTCATAAATCTTGATTTAACAATTTAAGATTTATTACTTCAAGCAGAATAGCATTATTATATACAGTGTGTAATGAAACACTGTGCCAATATTTTAGGGATAAATTCTAGGGTCAAAAATAAGCTTAGAATTTGAGAAATATTTATAGAGGACTTTATTTCATTTTCAATATCTGAACTGCCAAAAAACAAGGTCATTTTCAAATTCTCCACCAACTTTTTAAAATTGACCTTACCTCAGTCCATTGATTTCTATCAAGTAAATATTTGATACGATTGAAGTAAGTAAATATTGCCCAAATAGTCTCTATGGTAATAAATATAAAGAAATCCTTGATTACTGTAATATTTTCAGAATCCATTTGCTTTACAGTAAAAAAAAAATAGTTGGAAAGCAAGAATTTTTCAATGAAAATTGATTTTAATTTTGTATAAAACCAGAAACAAGTTGCTTAATGTCCGGCAACATTTAGTGGTGCCATCTGTTATCATATTTTATTAAAAAATTTTATATTTTTAACTACAAAGTGTCTGCAAAAACACTACCTGATTTCACACAGGTATAACATGTCTTTCAGTTAGTAGCTTCAGATGCAGGATTTCATTCAATTTTATGTGGTATAGGGTAGCATTAAAGGCACTCAATGTGCGTCCTTCTGGTTGCTCAGCAAACATTGATGTGATAGTCCAGTTAAGTCCAGACACTCTGCAGCATCATATCTGAAGTTATCATGTGAACTGCTTCAGTGATCAAAATTTTCAGCTTCTTCAGGGTTGCAGGTAGTGGTGGTACGTAAACTACTATGTTCTTCATATACCCCCAAAGAAGAAGTCACAAACCTCTGAGACTGACTGGCCAGAATGTCCCTTTCTCTGATCACAGATACACCCTTCTGACTAAAATTGTTGTACCATTTCAGAGTAAACTTGGTTGTAGGTGGAATTGTATGATACTTGAGTCTGAAAACACATTTCATGGTCACAACACTAATCTTGCAAATTCCAGTACACACCACTGTATTGCTGGTCTGTACTGGAATTCTAAGTGGTGCAAGGAAAACTAAAAATGGTTGCCATCCCACAGGTGACAAACCATTTTTAGATTTCCTTGCACTCCTGTTTTTTTTTTTCAAATCAAAGATGTCTAATAAGTCTAATTACTTAAAAAAATAAAATAACTGTTGTTAGAGAATTGGTTCACAAAATGTTTATCAATATATCTGAATTAGTTTAGATATCATAACATTGTGAAATCAGGGAGTATTTTTGTGGACACCCTGTATTATAAAATGGCAAAAAGCTTAATTTTGAGGGTAGGAATGAGTTTTATAAAAAAAAATTGTAAATGCTAATAATGAGTAAAATCATCATTAAGTCTTACCCTACTGGAGATATACACAACCTCCTTCATCTCCTCACCCCTTGTCTTTAATTATCAAAATTTAATAGAATCAATCTTCCCCTAATAAACAAACCAAAATTTCAGAAATTTTCAACAGAAAGCAGAGGAGTTACTAAGCTTCAAAGAGGGTGAACAAAATTATGCCATACATACACATCCATACATACAGAAAAAAACCTGATTTTTTTTGCATTTCTTGACATTTCAAGGTGTCTTGAGCCCAAAAATGTAAAAATCTTAGGGAGTCATTTTTTGACCCATTGCCATACTTTCCTTCTGTTATATATAACAGTCAGGAAAGCAAATATAAAATGTTATTTAAACAGAATAATTTGCAAGAGCTGCTTAAACTGTTTTCTGCAGATACAGATATTTACTTCTTATAAAACAGTTGAAGCTCAATACTCATATTAAAAAAGTTCAATTTCAATGTATTCAAAGAAGTTAGACCTTTTTTGTACATGTTGGAAACACAGAATTGGAAAACAAGCAGCAGTGTCTTTTTGTTAGTGGAATGTTTTAAATTAGTTTCCAATATGTTTTGGCAGGCCAGATCTTGAAAATGAACAGAATTTGAAAATCATTCGTGAGAATTTTAAGCTTATTTTTGACCTAGAATCTCTCTCTAAAATATTGGCACAGAGTTTCATTGCATTCTGTATTTATATATATATAATGATACTGTTTTGCTTGAAGTAATAAAATATAGGATTTATAAAAACAACACTATAATACCTAATTGACCATATGCATTTAATTTAAACATAAATATGAATAATCATATATTAGTTAGTGAAATTCTATTATCCTGGCTTCTGGTATGCCAGCAAACCTGATAAGTCGACATGCTGAGTTCGTTGTTGGGGGAAGTTATTACCTGGAGTTACAGATCCAGGAATGTCTGCTGAGGAAGAACATTTTTGTATTTGATGTAATATCTGCTACCGTGTTTCCCCGAAAATAAGACAGTGTCTTATATTAATTTTTGCTCTAAAAAATGCACTAGGTCTTATTTTCAGGGAATGTCTTATTTTTTTCCAGGAAGAAGAATTCACATTTATTATTGAACAAAAAAATGCCCAAGTCGAACTTAGACGAGAGTGACGTATATTCGGTGTGTCGAACTATCGCCTTTTTATAGCGTCAACATCGGACTCGATGACCAATTAGTGCTTACTGAACCGTAGCACCATGCAAATGTCATGTGGCGTGATTCCCGCCCGAACAATTAGCCATCACCAGCCGTAACGTTATGCAAATCTGTGATTCCCAAGCCATAGTCTTATGCAAATCATGCCGTGTGGCGTAATTGTCTGCTGACCAATCAGTGGCTGTACTTTCAAAAAGCCAATGGACACTTTCAACCATCTGTCGATGACCGTTACGACTAAAAAAAACTTCGCTAGGTCTTACTTTCAGGGGGAGGTCTTATATTTCGCAATTCAGCAAAATCTGTGCTAGGTCTTATTTTCTGCGGATGTCTAATATTCGGGGAAACACGGTAGCAACATTCTTAAGTGTCCCAAAGAAGAATGCAATTGCAAATTTTTTGGGAACTGAAATTGAAGAATGGCTAAGTATACAGTCAGAAGAATCAGTTGTGGAAACTAAAACAGATGCTGCAGTCATTAAAAGTGTTGTTAATCCACAAAAGTCACAATATATAGAAGATGAAGACAAGGATGAACCAAATGGAAAACAACAGCACATGTGGTAACAAGCAACTAAATTCGTTACAAAATTTGTTGAATTTGCAGAGAACAGCAGACATTATAATGTATCATAAGTGATGAACCTTCATATTGTGTTGAATAATTTTTACACAAAAAATGAACAGTTACATAAGCAAGTGAATATTAGAGACATGTTTGCAAGGGCTCATCAGAAATTTAAGCATTGTTCTTTACCATCATCATCAATGATATTCTGATCTAATATCATTCTTAAGTATGATATTACATATATAAACTGATATAAACATCATGAAAATGATGTTTATATCAGTATACATGTTACCGCTAAAGCTCGAAATCCGTTAATGTGCGCATTACCTAGCTAATCTGCAGATTAACTAGGGAGATCCATTAAAGCTGCGAAAATTATTCCATTTCTCAAATTACCTAGGTAATGTTCAGATTATCTAAGTAATCTGCAAATTATCTACTAGGCACTCGGTAAAGTGAAAATAATATTTTTGCTGGAACAACACCAACGTTTCTGTACGCTTAAATTAACATAATGTTATTTATTTAATTTTCAATATCTAAAGAATCAAGTTAATACAATCAACAAATTAGTTGATTGAATCAATCATCAATCAATTAAAAAAACTTTAATACAAAAATCAAACGGTTTAAAATATTACTACAATTAGGGAAATGAATTTGCAAAACATATGATAAAATTGTACTTACTTATTAGTGCAATCTAAAGATTGGTGACACTTTGAATTACGTAGCAATTGGTTTTTGCGACAAGCACGCCTATTTGTGGTACATTTAGATTTGCAGTCACATTTTCTGAAACCCTGCCCAGTACCAAGGGATTGTTTTATTGCTGTTTGACGTAAAGATATTTCTACAGCAGGGACATCCATCTTCTTTCGTTAAAAATCTCTCTTTGCAAACACTGAATTCAGATTTTGCATACAATTGTTTTAAAATACCTGTTTTAGTATCAAGTTTATAAAAGCCATCCTCTGTTTTACTAAGAACCACAGCTAAAATTGAACGTGCATCAGTTTTTGCTCTGTCTTCTTCGGGTACTTTAATTCTCACAGCGAAACCTTCATCGACGTTTGGGTGCTTTGCATTAGAAACTGCTAACATTTTCTTTGCTTGCTTTTCTAAACATTTCTTGGCTTCATCACGCTGTATTTTCTGATCCATATTCTTTTTACAGATGATGCACAATACATTCTTACCATACCCTTCCTCTTTAGGATCTACTTCACCACAAACTGCGTGAACAAACATATTACACGATTTACACTTGTGAGCACTTGATGCTGCTTTTGAGCAAACAATACAGACTATGTCTTGTATAGTGCTCTTTACAGGCTCCGTACGAAACTGTGATGGCGATTCTGCTGAAGTTGAGAGTAACTCAGTGATGACTTCTTCAACTTGCAGAGGCGATTCCTTGGAGGTGCAGGGTAACTGAATATTCTTCGTGACTGCATCATCAATCAACGGTATAGAAGGCAGTTTAAGATTACTATCGGTAAATTCTTGTATTTCTATAGGTGATTCTGTAGAAGCGGGGGATAACGGAATGTCCTCTTGAGTAAGATTTGACTGTGATCTCATAATCACAGTCTCTTGTGAATCTTCTAATTTTTCAAGGTCTTCTTCAGTTTTTATCGAATGTCAAACAATTCTCCGGCATGGACAAACTTTTTCAAACCTTTCTCGCGCATCTGACAACGGCTCAATGAGTTTTTCACAGCCTCGTACAGTCAACACATCACACCTTTGAATTATTTGATAATCTCGAGATGATTCTTTCTTCTTGGAAACTTTTATTTGCTTTACATCTTCAATTATGGAATCATACTTTGGTTTGTTATTAAAACACTACGTATTATATTTTAAATCTTCGCTAAAGAGGTTTGCGAAGAATCTTTTCTTGATTTTACTCACCAATTCGGTGCTTGCTTGCATTCTAGGATTTAAATTTATCTACGTAAAAAGAAGGAGTGGGGAAAGGAAGTGAAAGAAACAAACTTTTGAACTTTAACGATACGGAAGCCGTTAATGTGCAGATTACCTAGATACTCTGCAAATTACCTAGGTAATTTGAGAAATTGAACAATTTTCGCAGCTTTAACGGATCACCCTAGTTAATCTGCAGATTAGCTAGGTAATGTACACATTAACGGATTTCGAGCTTTAGCGGTAACATACATTCTGATATAAACATCTGAAATAATCTGATATAAACATCATGAAAATGGGAAGACCAAGACAACATCATGTACTAGGTAAAACTAGTTAGCTCATGCAGAAATATGCTTGTTGCATCTCTTTTTTTTTTTTTAATTCTTTTTTATCATCCTTACTTTTATTTTTTAATCTCCTTTATTCATATAATTTTATTTCATTTAAGTGTTTTTTACAAGTACAATTTTTCTTTTATATCTTAATCACAAAAATAACGATGTATATTAGTAAACTAGTTGTATGTATTATTATTTTTGTAAATATATTTTAGTTTTGTTTTATCTTACTTATTGTTGAATTATTTGTGTAGTTTTTAATGTGGGTATAATTGTTAAAAGGGGGTAAAGTCAACTGTTTACAGACATTTCCTTTAATTGTATAATAAATAAATATTTAGCACACTTGGAATCAATAATTATCAAGGAAACACTACAGTATATTATTGTTCATGTACCTGTACTTTGATAAATATAGATGTACGGTGGTTTAATTATCTTATTATTATATAATTGAGATGGGTTGATAATAATAATTGCAGAGCCCAAACGGTTAGGAGTTGCAAGTTGAAATTTGGTATACAGTTAGGGCACATTATGAGAATGCACACTAAAGAAGGGATTTTTGGAAATTTCCTCTGTGGGGAGAGGGTTAAGGATTACTCTGAAGAACTCAGCTTCTACTGTACTATTTTAGATGTGGGTTTTTTTTTTTGCAGGAAATCAAACATATTTTTCAACTCATCTAAAAATTCTATAATTAGTCTCAGAAGAGGGGGGACCTAATTCTTGCACCCAGTGAAAATGGGTAGATCAGCTATAATCTAATAATCTTAATCTTAATGCCAGGCTCGTCTGCTAATATACAATAAGTGTACAAAGCACAAAGTAAGAATAGTGTTCTTGTTTCAAGTCAACCAAGAGTAGGAATAGACTGACATGTCATTTCAATTTTTTCCAAACAATCATAAAAGGCAGATTTGTACAATTTTATACACAAAGATATCTGAAATTGTATCCAGAGAATCGAAAAAACTGGAAAAACTTATGCCATCTGATAAGGCAGCATATTTGATAAATCAGCATGTCAAACCTGATGATGTCAGGTTAACAGAATTTCACTGTAATTAGTAGTCTTATAAAGTCATTTATATTTTATAAAATAAAGAAAATAAATACATATATAAGACTTGCAACTTATCACTACGTCAAGAACCTGTTACCAGTGTGCTTCGTGAAAATACAGTTTATCACAAACACTTTTGAATTTTTGAACAGTTCTTCTTCAGGTGAAATTTGATGTAACACTTCAAAATAGAATGTGAATATTTAAAACAAATTGAATACCTGTTAGACAAAATCCATTGCAATGGGCATGCGCTTTTGTGGGTGGATGGTAATTAAGGGTTGGCTTCTATGAGGGTCTGCCAGGCTACCGATAGATTGAGTTCCTCTTTCCAGTTGATGCAGGTAGTACTGCAGTTAGCTTTGTAAATAGCTATGGTTTCTAGCTATTTAAGATGTTCCTAGTGGGGTGTACTGATGATGATCTCAGCCTTGTCAAATTCTGCCACGATGTCTGGGTCAGATGAATACGTGGCAAGGGCAGTGGTGTGTCGTCCATGCTGTAAATATGCTTGGTGTTCTCATATACAGGTACTTAGAGCATTTGGTAGAACCAATATATAACAAGTCTTTGTCCCATCTGTTGTCATTAAGCCAGATGGAGTAGACACCAGAAAGTCTGTTATGATCAGGAGAGTCTTTTCTGTTCCAGAGAATGTCGAAGATCATCAGACATCTCCTGTATGCTATCTTGATGTAATAGGTAATGGTAACAGGTTCTTGACGTAGTGATAATTTTTACCCCGGTGTTTAGGTGTTGATGAACTTTGTATTTAGACTTGAAACTTTCATATATTATAGAACTGAAAATTTAATTGTAAAATATCAGTTCTAAAATATTATTTAAATAAATTATGGAATTCAACAATAATAATAAACACATTAAAACTTTGATATTCAAAAATTTTAATTTTTTCCAGTGAAATTATTTCTTCATTGTCTATATACTTCACAAATTGATCTAAAATTTTTTTTCAGATGAATTTATTTCCAATTTTTGTGTTTTAAAAGTGATTATTATAAAATAATCATGAAAAATGAAATGTTTGTAATTTTGCAGTATTAGTATTGAACAAATTAAAACAATTACATGAACTTTAATAATAATTCATGTGGATTGTGAAAATTGATACTCAGTAAAAAATTAGATTAAAATGCTATCTATGACTGCAAATAATCAAACTTTGGATTTTGAGTACTGCTTTGTTTAGCATAAATAAGTGAATCCCCACATTACGTATTGTGTGTGTAACAGCCTAAGTATAATTTTATTTGCCAGTTAAAATAATTTATTAAAGAATATCCTTAGTATTTAATTTAATCAGTTGTTATGTATATAAAGTTAATAATTATTAGTTTACTTCTAAAAATTATACATTCTATTATATAATTATATATATAAAGTTGAAGTAATTTTTTTTCTTTCAGTATTACCTGCTTCAGCTATTCAGTTAGCTTCTCAGGATGGCAGTATACAAGGTCTTCAAACTATTGCCATGGCCAATTCTGGATCAGGTACTGCTGGTACTATTGTTCAATATGCCCAGGGTCAGGATGGACAATTCTTTGTCCCAGGTAGATAGATGTTATTGTCATAATTTTTTATATTTATAAAATTGTAATATATGATATCTTGCTAATTATTTAAATATTTACTAGTGACAGTATCTGCGGCAGACCTTCAGGCCTACCAAATAAGGACTACAGGTTCAACTGGTTCGGGTGGATTAACACATGGAGTCGTAATGGCTCCTTCCAGCAATCTTAATCAACAACATACAGTCGTGGAAGATGCTTCTAGAAAAAGAGAGCTACGGTTGCTTAAGAACAGGTATTTTCTTTTTAAAAGTGAATTAAAATCTGATATCATTTGTTTAGCATATGATTATTCAGAAACTAAATTGTCATCTGAATAATCAATTACAGTAATCAAAATTCTGATAATTTGATTATTTAACAAGTGAATAATAATACTTTTAATGAAATTTTATTTAAAAATTTTAATATAAATTAAAATAAATGATTTCCTATTTTTTGTTAAAAAACCAACTACTTCAAAAATCTGTTCCTTTTGTTTTATTTGGAGGTCTTACAGTTGTTTGCCATAAGTACTTAGTACTTACAGCAATCTTCTACCTAATGTTATTGAAGTTTCTTTTATCTATTTTTAAAGCAAATTCTCCTGTCAAATGCTTTTTTAATCTTCAATCAGACTTTTATCAAATTGTCATCCCAAGATGATATAACATCCCCTGCCACTTAGAGAAATTAAGAGTTACTACAATAAATTGTTTATTTTTGTTTTCTATTTAAAATTAATTTTTAAGAATTTAGCATATTCAGAGTTTTATTTCAAATCTATAAAATAACAAAAACTTTTACTTCTTAAATTTTGTTGATGCTAACAAAATGATAAATATGTTTGCTGAAATACTTTAAATTTGGTGAGTCTAATACAGAAACATTTGGTCAAAATAGTAATATTTTAAAAAACAAAGCAGATGTTTGATATAAATCATCCCATAGAATTTCATGTGTGTATATAATTATTAAAATAATTGTGAAATTAGAATTTATATGAATGCAGTTTATATCGGTTGTCCAATAATTTGTAGTTCACATCTGCTTTAAATAATATTGTAAACATTTTGGATATTCTCTGATAAGTTTGCTAAAAAAAATCATTTTTATCACTGAAAAATACATTTTAATAAGTAAAATATTGAAATGTGCATATTTTGTAATAACTTCTAATGTTTGTAATTTTTATAGGGAAGCTGCAAAAGAATGCAGAAGGAAAAAGAAAGAGTACATCAAGTGCTTAGAAAATCGTGTTGCTGTTTTAGAAAATCAAAACAAAGCCCTGATTGAAGAATTGAAATCATTAAAGGAACTTTACTGTCAAAAAACAGAATAGAGTTTATATTGACAAAAGAAAGTAACTTGTCAATTATAAATTATATATATATATACATAAAATATATATTATATAAATATATGTGTACAGACGAGCTTCGTGAAGACAACGCACAGATCATAACTTGTGGTAATTAGATTGAAATAGACTAAAGTATGATCATTTTGTACATCCAGTATCTCGGGTGGAATGTTTACTAGAAATCCGAGCGTCCAGTGATCGTACAAGCACGGTTCTGTACAGTTTTAAATGACAATTAGATTTTTGGTGACAGCCAATCACCATGTGTACAGAAAACAAATTATTATTGTGTTAATTATTGATGATACATGAAGTTATTCAGACACCTAGAGTGAACTATTCTTGATCCAATTGGGAACATCGATTGGACTCCTAAGAAAATTGTATAAAAGTGTGTGAAGTCGAATTATAAAAGTTAGTCGGAATAAAAAAAAAATATATATATATATATAAATATATATATAAACAAATTTATAAAACAGTCCATAAAGAATGTGCTCATTTTCAACCTGTGCCTTGCATTCTGCTTTATTCTGTGTAATAATGAAATGTCACTTAAGACATTCACTGTGAAACAATTTATTTCTCAATAAATTACAATATAGATACAATTATTTAAGATATTAACAAAAAAAGAAAAAACTATGAAAACTATCGTAAGAGTACACTGATAACAAAGCACACTTTGTATACAATTAAAAGTAAATGTGCACTCTCCAAATTTAACATGTAAAAATTTTAATTTATCACACTGTATCATATATATTATGTACACATCTAAACAAAGTACACTGAACATTTTTGTAGAAAGTTGGAAAAGAAAAATTTATATTTAATATAACAGATTCAACATAGTTTTACATTCCACATAATACTTATTTTGAAATATTAAACATTTAGTGCATAATAAGAAATATAAATACTTTCTTTTAAACTATTCATGCTAAAATAAATTTCAATTTACTTTCTTATAAAGCTAAATCTGCACAAAAATGGTTACGGTTAAGACGATCTACATCTTAATCCAGCGAGTATTGTGTACGTAGAAGAAATGTTTTAAATCGAAAAAAAATAAAAAAAATGTGCTCATATTTATGTATGTGTGTTTAAAATAATATAAAGATTTCAAATAAATATGCTTGTTAAAATATTTCCGAATAATTTTGATTCTTAATACACACTATGTTGTGAATTTAATTATTTTAAGTCCTTAAAAAATGGTTCCTCAAAAAGTTAAATTGGTGCAACATAGGTAATAAAAAATTTTGGATAAGTTATTCTACTTCTGTAAAAAAAATTAAACTATAAATTTATATGCTAATTTTTAAATTTTAATTGTTTTAGTTTTACTCTGCTCTTCAATAATATATTAAAATATACTTTTAATAGGTTTATTGTAGTGATTAAAAGTAGTCTCTCTGTAATCCAACTGGCAGATGTTGGATTACTGGATTTTGTATATAGGGGAGACTGGGTTGTCACAGTTTTTAGTTATTTCTAGTTTTAGGGTCTATAATATCAGTTTAGTTTTAAGTGAAAATGCACCTACATATATTTTGATTGGTTTATAATAAATATATGAGCATTTAATTTTTTGTCATAGTTTTCTTAGAAACTGTGTTGCCCTTAATGGGGTATGTTATCACGAGACAGAAATGCGAGAACTGAGGTAGCCTCAGTTCTCGCATTTCCTGAGATTATTTTGGCTATGTTAAATTATGCTTAATATGACCATTCTATAAAGAAAATATACTACTAATTTACTATTATTTATTCTGTGGAAGGCAATAACTCTAATCTTTACATATCTGTACATAGCTCATGAGACCAATTTTTACATCTGGTGCACTGAATGCATTTTTCCTTGGACCAGCTATAACTCTCACCACAAACCAAACAGAAAGTTTCTTCTTCCTCTTCTGATGAGTCAGTCTTAGTGACAACTTCGATGTGCGACAATTTGCCCCAAATGAACTTTCTTAACAAATTGGTTCACAGTTTCTAATTTCAAGATATACATTATGAGCAATCAAATTTTCTATCGCTTTTTTGAGTTATGTCAGTTTTCTTCTATTTTTCAATTATGTCATAAAAATTTACTACATTTTTGTTTTGATTATGTGGAAGTGTGTCACAAAAGTAACTTGCGTATTCGGCCACTAGGGAGCAGTTATGTGGGAGATAAGTGATATTCAATTAAACTTTGGTTAAATCTTTGTGTGGGATTTTCTCAAAACTAGTAATTTTGAGTTGTGCCAGTTTTCTTCCAAAGTAGCAATATGTACATTAAGGACCCACCTAATAGTTATAGAAATACAGTTGTTACTCACCATTAACTAATTCAAGTTTTAAAACAGCACAAGAAATGGCACATCAAAATTTACGTGAATCATTGTAAATCTAACTGCCAACTAATGGAACACAATTCAACAGATCGACAAAGAAATGTTTAATTTTATAATGTAGGCAAACGGTAAAGGAAGCTATTCCTACATGACATGACCGTTCAGTTTTGATTATATAGGCAATATTTACACTGACAACTAGACCCGGTCTTCCCTACCAGATAGTAAAAAACTCATCTGGTTCACAGGTATCATATCAATCACAACTGTGACTGTTTTGTCGACCACATGTGCAATAAACAACTAGCGACTGACAGTATATACCTAAATTAGTCTGTCACAGTACATTGACAAGGGATAACACAAAATGTTCATGTGTGCCGACCGGTGAGTAACAGATTATAGAGACTATACAGCAGTGTTTCCCAACCTTTTTTGTGCTATGCCCCACCTAAGCCTTTCTAAAATTCTTATACCCCCTAACATATACAGCAGCTATATGGTTAATTAACTTAAACTCTGGACAAGTCCATTTTCGAATTGCCCCCTGTGGGGCATGGGCTCCACTTTGGGAAACACTGCTCTACGGTATATTTCTTGGAAATAAAGTATTATATTGTGATGACAAATTTTCAAAATGAAAACTACTCAAATCATTATGCAGATATCTCCCATATAACACGTTTAGTTAGGTTCCGGAAAAGTGCTGCATTGTGCTAATCCATGCTATACGAGGCCTTTTTTTGCTCATTTTGAGCAGTAAAGGGCCTAAAACCACAAAAAAAAAATCCATGCTATATGAAACAAAGGACTAATACAAAACATTTGGTTATGTTCCAAAAGTTAGCAAAACTGAACTATTCTTTTTTGTAAGTAAGAGAAATATGTTTGTTAATTAATTATCAATCACTTTAATAATCAAACGTATAGTACAATATATTGTATTATAATGTACTTTTATCCAAATTTTTGTGATTAAAATTAATGCAATGTGAAGAGATTCATTATTCAAATAAGAGTATTAGAATCTAACCAATAAGTATAGTATAAAATATTGCACATAAGTAGTGAAGAAAACATTAATATTAAACACCATTAAACGAGGGTGTGTTTTGGTAAAATTTCATCTGAGCTTTTCTGAAATATCAGCAATATCTTGATTTATCTCTACTCTTTTTCATAAAATCTATTTTCATTTGCTTGATTTGCCTAAGAGATAAAAGATTTGCTTGCATTTGCATAAAAAGATTATAGATTAAATGAAAAGTTACTAAATTTTTAAAACAAAACACAGCAACAGTCATTTGGGTTCATTTAGAGTACAGGTAACCCCCGTATAACACGGCACTTCTATAGCACGGATTCGCTCTAACATGGTTCGAGAATTGGTACCATCCCCCGTATAACACAGTACTTTTATAGCACGGATTCACTCTGACACGGTTCGAGAATTGGGTAAAACCCTCGTACAACAGGAAATGTAATAAATTTTTACATACTTAACTAATAATAGTTCACGAAAATTATTNCATTTAAAAATAGGGAAACCCTGTACAAAAAGTCACAAATTCTCAAACCGTGTTGTACGAGAGACATCTGTGTTCAAATAATTTAAAATTTTCAAAAATTTTGTTTTTAATAATTACTGTATTACGCATTGTTTATATATGTATAGGATCAGATTATTATTTATATCATGTATTGTATATATTGTGCATCAGTAGCAGTAGAACAATGTTTGAAGTACTGCTATAACAACAATTTATTGCAAAAACAGGGTTTTATTTACACCAGTTGGTAATTAGATGATTTTCAGTCTCAAACAATGCCCATACATGCTCATGAATCAACAATGAAGTGTCGTGTAGTACTTCAATGTCCTGCTACTACTGATTCACCCTCATAGTATAATTGAAAAAACTATAAAATATTTTAATTTTTTGAACTTGAATTTTGTATTATTGAAATAACAGTAATTCAAACATAGTTTTAACATGGTAACAGTTCAATGTTAATATTTAAAAACATTAACTTTCATATGAAAAACATTTTTGTAATTGTAGCAAAACAACAGGATGTATTTTGCATCTTATTATTTTTTACTTTTACCAAGTAAACTGATACATTTCTACCATTGAATATTCTGTAAATGAGACATTATATAATGCCTCGTTTACAATAAAAACAATTTAAATGCAAAATACTTGAAAATATGTAAATAAAAAAATCCCAATATTTCTGTTATTATTAATTTGTTGTTTATTTATTTGCATTTTATAGTTCATATTGTGTCCTTGCAAATTGTCATTGTACTTTATTTGTTGATATTTTGTTAAAATAATTAAAAAGCAAATAATGAACTTAAAGAATAAAACTAGAATTTCATTAGGAAAAAATGTTTTTATTCTGAAAAGTCAATACAGTAATTTCATTTCAATGGGCATTCATATTCAGACAAAGAATTACAATGGTGACAATTTGAAAAAGCATTACTCGAACATATACAACTTCCAGATTTATTATGGCTTTAAATTTCAAAAACTATAGAAACACGTATTGCATATATTACTGTTATTATTATTATTGCAATATTACAACATTTAAATGAAATTTTACAATATTGTTACAATATCATTGTTAAAGATGCAATTCAAAACAGAATGCAATTATTTAATTATAAAAAAAATTTGACCCTGTTATTTATCTAATACTGACATTCTTTAAGTTATAATAAAAGAAACAATATTTTATTGTAACAAATTAGTAATATATATTTACAATGCAATAGCGATGCAAGTTTATTTGAATGTTTTGAATTCCAGTTAGAAAAATAATTTTGCTGTATTCATTGAAGTTAAAATGATAGTCGATAGGGGCATTACTTACTAAAACAATTTTAATAGGGCTGGACAAGCAAGCCATATTAAATTTGCCTTACCATACAATGCAACCAGTGTTAATCCCAAAAACTAAATATAAATTTTAACTGAGACAAATACAGTGGCACATTATCCTATGGGAAAAAAGGGAAATTGCCTAGGGCGACCACCAACAGAGGACCTCAAACCAACCTATTATGAGAAAATATTTCCCCAAAAAAATTCCCTCAAAGAAAAATGTCTGAAGTCAATACTGAACATGGGGCACCTAATTCAAATTTGCCCAGTGGTGCATTATGGCTCCATGAAGCTATAATGCACCACTGGGCAAATACAATCGACCCCCCTATAACACTGTTGATAATTCCATTTTATATGAATTTCATGTTGTAAGAGTCACTTAGATTTTACAAATATGTGTGCCAGGCTGTGAACAGCCCACATATTTGTAAAATCTAAGTGGCTCGTACAACATGAAATTCATATAAAATGAAATTATCAACAGTGTTATGGGAGGGGGTCGACTGTAGTTATTTACTTTATTTAATTATTCAGTTATATTAAATATTTGCCTAATTTACATAATGTGTTTTGATTGTTTTCTCTTTTAAAAAAGGAAGAACGTGACAAACAAGTCAGGCAGACGCACAAATATAAAATCATACAACTGAAACAAAACACTTCTTATAATCCAAATTTTCATGATTAAAATTAATGCAATGCGAGGAGATTCACTATTCAAATAACAGTATTAGAAACTAACCAAATGGTATAAATAGTTATTGTGCAAACTTCATTAAAATATCATCATTAATAAACAATACAATTCATACAAAAATAAGAAATAATCATTTGCTGTTGATGTAGATAATTTTGATCAGAATATTTCTCAATCATTGCATTTCTACAAGGGTGCACAAAAAATATTCTGTAATGATATATTAATGCATCTTTAATTAGAATTTAAATCAATATACAGTATTCAGTTAATTTAAAAGAAAGTGAACAGAAACAGTACTAAAGGATAGATTAAATAACAATCAATGTGTGAATGTAAACAAACATTTCATATAAAAAGTTACCCTATATTCAATTAATAATAATAATTACAGGAAATGCTCATCTGATACAGTTGAACAAATTTCATTTCATACAGAGGAATATTATTGGTGAGAGTGGAAAAACTTTCTTTAATCCTATTTGATAAATTTATTTTTAGAGATTAAATGTTTAAATTCCGAATAAATTCTTCTACAAGGTTTATACAGAAGTTCCAACAATGGATCAAAAAATCAAAACAGGATAGAGAAAAATTAATTAAATGCTACATTTTCTGTGAAGATTTCTCAAATTCGGGAAAAATTTAGAAAAAATCAACTTATTTTGGAGATATGTAAATTACAAGAAAATTTTGCAAAGATAAATCAATTGATCCAGTTTAAAAAAAAAAAAAAAAAAACAGAACTGCCATTCTTCTGTGACCATCCCATTCCCCCATCTATCTATTAACGATTTTGTGTAAAGAAAGTCCTTAAAAAACTTTAATACGAATAATACGACAACTCTTTAAACCATTTTCCTTTACTTTGTTATTCTATTATTAATTAAGCAGAATCCAATGACTCTAGGAACACCACTCTCTCTCTCTGGCAGTACAACTGTCCCTATTATGTACATATTCATGCTACAAGATCTAATTGCACTCTCTTCTCCCATTTAAACAATTTCTTTCCTTTCCTTCATTCCTTGTTCAGTCATCACTCTTAACTTTCCACCTTATTTCTTTATCGAAAGTAACAAAATAATATGGAAAGCTAAGAGAGAAATAATGGTATCTAATTTTTAGCATAGTTTCTTGCATCAGAACAGAGCATTCGTAAATGATATTGTTAACATTTGGCCTTCCGTTCCAACTCTGTAGAATGTGTGCTAAGTTTTGCATTGAAAATAAAATATTGTTACAATTAATGATGATACTGTTTAATAGTTTTACCTCAAAACAGACTTTGTTTATTAGAAACTTATGTGTAGGGGTTTTTAAAATAATATAATGCTATATAATTTATCACAATATTATCAGAATTGCAATTATAGTGTAGCCTAAGAAAGTTTCAAACAATCCTAGTTATATTATCTCAATTGCATATGTAATCTAATTGTATTTAACTAAGGAATGTAAAATTTCATTAAACAAAACAAAAACTTCAAATTATATTTCTTAAACTCTTTGACTAGTTTTAAATTCATTCATTGCAAGTAAAACAAAAATGAGAGATAAGAATACAGTATACTTAGACTATGTCTAAAGTATTTTATATAAAATGGGTCAACACTTCTGCATAATATTTTCTGTACAAAGTATGTGGATAATAATACATGTATTTCAGTATGTTAATTTTCTAAAATAACCAATCAGATTTCAGCATGTTGTAATACCCTGATAAATAACAGATTATTTGTGAAAACATTAATATGAGGCAGGTGTAATAGAAAACTGGAAAAGTACCATTAAAATTCGGGAAGGTGAGTGATTCTGATGTGTGAAACTTCAGAATTAATAGTAACTGCAATTGATAACACCATTGACAAAGAATGTAAGACTATGGACCAAGAAAGTGGCAGCGCCCGTCTGGCAATGCATCAAAGAAGAGTAGCATGACAATTTCCAATTTTTGACAGGAGGATATAAAACCGATTGACATCCATCGGTGCATCAGTTAAAGTATGGAGAAAACTGCACAAGTTGCATCCAGGTGTACAAGACAAAGTTCTACATTCAAAAAAATGGCCAGGGCTGCAATGAACTCCGCAGAAAATCCCTTCACATAATGTGATCATTTTTTGAACCTAGAACTCTGCTTGTACATTTGGGTGTGACTTGTGCAGTTTTCTTCATACTTTAACTGCATGCACCGATAGATGTCAATTGGTTTTATATCCTCATCTGTCAAAAATTGGAAATTGCTAAGTTGCTCTTCCTCTGTGCAATGCCAGAGAGACCAATCATTTTTTCTCGGTCTGTTGCCTTAACACTGTTGACAGACGCGAATGTATCTGTTGTGGTTACTATTAACCCTAAAGTTTCACACATGAAAATCGTTACACTATTGCTTGCCTTTCCAAATTTAATGGTAATTTTCCAGTTTTCTATTGACCCTGTCTTATATTTTAAACATGCATTATGTAGAAATTGATATGCATTTTGTAATTCTTAATTTTTTGACATTAAGAGATTTTAGAAACAATGAAAGTATTAATTATATATTTGAAATTAATTTTATTCACATGAGAATGATATAACCTTTATAGATATGAGACATAATTATATCATGGCTTGCAAATTGTAATGCTGGGAAAAATCCAGAGAAACATGCACTTGTGCAATTCTGCAACCAGAATATTAGTATATAATTACGTTAATTATCGGAAGCAAAAAATTAATTATACAGTGCAAGTCAAAAGTCCTTTACATCCACTTCATTCCAAAAGTACTGAAAATATATTAATTTTGTTAACGTCATGTGTGATCTCTTTTTGACCTCAAAAACCATTTTCAAGATCAAAAAGCATCCCACCCGATTCTTCATACATGATTTTTCAACAAAGACTTAACTATTGTGACACTAGTAATATCAACTGTAGCTGCTATCTGACAGAGTTCCGATATTACTATCTTGACTTTTAGGATAAGTATGTATAGAATAAAAATAAAAACATGAATACTGGAAGTCATTCTTTAGAAAAGTGAAGAGTCATTTTTTTAGAAAAACATTGGTTTTTAAATGGAATGATGTTTAAAGAAAACAATATTGTATATAATAACGTACAAAACACCAATAAGAATCAACCTGTTTAAAAAAATTATATATTTGAAACAAGTGGATTCTTATTGAAAAATTCAAAATTTAGATTTGAAAATTTTTAAATAAATTGTCATATTTTTATTCCTAGAATTCATAATTATATTAAAGTACATAATTAAAAACATTAAATAACTTTAGATAGTCAAGTTATCTAAATATTATTCTTTTTTATTTTAACAATGTTAAAAATCTAGCGTTTTGATTGTCATTTGATCGAGAGTTGACATTTATATATGATTATTATTATTTTATCACTCAAATATTTTTCTATTTGGAATATTTAGATATATTTAAAAATTCCTAAAATTTTACACAAAAAATAATTAACCCCAGGATGTTATTTCAAATCTTTCATTTGTATAAGCTAATATTGGATTTCTTGTTACTTCACTTTTTATTATAGCAATAAATAAAACTTATTGGTAACAGTTTGTTTTCATGGGTATCCATGAAGTTTTAAGAGTTTTTAGCTTTTGATATAAAAGTCACTTTTTTAAGCAAAGTACCCTTTCTACACATTGTCCTAACATATTTTTGATATTATACAAAAGCTAGAGATACTCTCGCCATCATCTCCTTATGCAATTTTGCTACTTTTTGAAGACAAGACTGAATGAAATCTCTCTCCAGCTAACTTTTTTTTTTTAATTTCGTTACAAAGAAAACTATTAGTTTCCAGACTTCTTAAATATTCCTTGTAAATATTGTAATGGGGGTCTGTTTTCGATAAATTGAGTAAAATTTGACTGTCCGATCAAAGATACTACAAAGTCGTCATGTGATTCAATTAGATACGTGGATTTATCCAAATCACATTTTCTTAGCTCCAGTCTGCAGTAAACAGCCTATTGTAATTGTGTAAATTATTGCATCAAATTTCTTGTCTGTGCTACTTTTTTATAATTATTTTTCGGTTTTTATTTAAAGACCCTCGCAGCCACTCATGCCAACACGTACAAAAAGTAAATTTTGAAAAAACAAACCCACAGATTATTTGAGCCCATGAGGTTATTCGAAACTCACACCCCAGAAGTATCTAACAAAATAGATCCACAGAGGGCCTGTAAATATTTAAATCAGAATCATTAACTATGTTCTTCAGTCACTCTTATACTCTTTCAAAGCTCAAATCTACCATTTTAAAAATTACAAATGTAAAATTAAGAATTTACTGAACATTAAAGTTAATTGGAATTACAATTAGAATTTTAAAAATATTTTAAGTTAAGTTGTTATATATTTTCACAGCTCTGCCCATCTTAATGAATATGGGATGCTTTCGCTTCTTTTTCTAATAGAGGATTGACAATAGAAATTTTAAAATTTGGCAGGGTTATTAGGAACTCAGTCGACAAAATTAAATATTTATCATTGTCATGCAAATAAAACTTTTAATATTTGAGAATTTAGCATTTATTTTTTCTTTCTTCATCTAGATTCAAAAGGTAGATAAAAGGGAATCCTCCTTTTGAAGTATTCGCTTTCTTCTTTACAAAAAAATACACTTAAAAAATAATTTATTGAATTGATTAAAACTTTATTTAATAAGAGAGTAAGATTAGAAAAAATTAGATTAGCATATTGAAAATTTACAAAATCCTAAAAACTATTTTTAAATAACATAAAAAGTTATCACAAGTTTTTATAAACACAGAAAAACCAAGCAAATGGAAAACAAATTGCTTTATCATTCCAATAAATATTTATGATTTTGATACATTTAAATCATTGTTGATAATTATAAGAAAACAGAAAAAAAAATCAAATTTGATTTTAGTGATGCAAAATTTCAACTTCTATATTTAGAAATAACATTTTGTATCATTAAGGACTCATATATATGAAATGAAAGGCTTGAAAACTATATATATATGAATTGTGTTAAAGCAGGGATCCCAAAGTGGTTGATAAGGCATTTTTGAGAGTTGAAAATTAGTCGGGATCGATAAAAAATGGTTTGTTAAAAATTATTAGTCTGATGTGTTATATATATGGACAGGTAAATTTGCACATAAGTAGATTTTTTATACAAAAATGGCATGTGGATTAATAATGACTCAGATTTATTTATTTACAGCAACAACAATAATAATAATAAACTATTTTTTGCTAATACAAATAGGGGATCAATAAAAAAGGTCAAGGAATCTTTTAAGTGGTCAACAAAGCCCAGAATATATTTAATGTATTGGGAATGCCTGCATTAAAGCATAGACCGATCAGCAACTTTTTAGTCAAAAGAGTAATGCTTTGCCATGGATATAGTTTACTTGTTTACTTCTATTTATATATATAAACAACCATTTTTATTCAAATATATTATTGTTTAAAAATTTACCATATCTTTTTGTTTTTCTTTTAAAATTCAGATAAACTGAATATTTATAATTAGAAGTCTATTATTCATTTTTGTGGTTTAATTTATTTGATTTTTGTAGAATACTCAAGATTTTTTACTAGTGGATTATAATGACAATTTTATTCAGAGGGTTCACAAGCTGGCAATTCTGTTTAAGAATTAAACAACACCATAGATACGAGATATCGTGGATCGTGCAACGAGAGAGAGAAATTTTGTTTTAGGCCGCTTTCAATTTTTGCATGGTTTGGAAGATAGTATTACATTAAAAAAATTTCATACACACTAATATCAAATACTTGACTACTTGAAAAATTATAAATCCTTACTAATGACAACTACAGAAAGGAAGAAAAACAATACATATTCATATGTAGCATTCAAAGAAATTTTATAATTGCAAGAGATTAAATTATTGTAGAAAAATGAAAAGGAAGATTGAAATTTTCTTTACGAATAAGGCCTTTTCCCCTTAATTTTCCTGTAATGAATATAAACCAGAATGATGAAAGAAAATTATAAATTTTGTTGGTATATTAGGCAGATCAAAATATTCATGTGAGTAATAATTGGAGGGTCTCCATTTTAGAATTTTATGTGTAAATGAGATCTAGTTTTGAAGATATTTTCAACTATCCATAAAGTTCTTATTAATACTTGAGGTACCAATCCCCGAATTAAATAATAAAAGATAAAATATAAATAAATATCAAGAATTATACAATAGTANATTTTAATGAAGATATTTATCTTAATTATGAAAATATACTAGCATGTTTTTTAATTTTTGGAACCTAACCCTCCTTTTCGTATTAGTTCTTTGTTTCGTATAACACGGCAATTTTTTGGAACGTAACTACTGTGTTATACGGGGGTTACCTGTACTATCACCAACAATAGCAAAACCTGGTTTATAGGAAAGCTAGAAGAAAAATTGTACAACCAGTTCTTATTAAAGAAAACCTGGTGAAAGGCATGAAACATTGCCCATGGATTTTAGAATATTGAAATTTTCAAATATAAGATAACATGCATGCTTGCTTGAATTAAAAGGTCTAATGACAATGTTTGCATTTAAAAATAGGGAAACCCTGTACAAAAAGTCACAAATTCTCAAACCGTGTTGTACGAGAGACATCTGTGTTCAAATAATTTAAAATTTTCAAAAATTTTGTTTTTAATAATTACTGTATTACGCATTGTTTATATATGTATAGGATCAGATTATTATTTATATCATGTATTGTATATATTGTGCATCAGTAGCAGTAGAACAATGTTTGAAGTACTGCTATAACAACAATTTATTGCAAAAACAGGGTTTTATTTACACCAGTTGGTAATTAGATGATTTTCAGTCTCAAACAATGCCCATACATGCTCATGAATCAACAATGAAGTGTCGTGTAGTACTTCAATGTCCTGCTACTACTGATTCACCCTCATAGTATAATTGAAAAAACTATAAAATATTTTAATTTTTTGAACTTGAATTTTGTATTATTGAAATAACAGTAATTCAAACATAGTTTTAACATGGTAACAGTTCAATGTTAATATTTAAAAACATTAACTTTCATATGAAAAACATTTTTGTAATTGTAGCAAAACAACAGGATGTATTTTGCATCTTATTATTTTTTACTTTTACCAAGTAAACTGATACATTTCTACCATTGAATATTCTGTAAATGAGACATTATATAATGCCTCGTTTACAATAAAAACAATTTAAATGCAAAATACTTGAAAATATGTAAATAAAAAAATCCCAATATTTCTGTTATTATTAATTTGTTGTTTATTTATTTGCATTTTATAGTTCATATTGTGTCCTTGCAAATTGTCATTGTACTTTATTTGTTGATATTTTGTTAAAATAATTAAAAAGCAAATAATGAACTTAAAGAATAAAACTAGAATTTCATTAGGAAAAAATGTTTTTATTCTGAAAAGTCAATACAGTAATTTCATTTCAATGGGCATTCATATTCAGACAAAGAATTACAATGGTGACAATTTGAAAAAGCATTACTCGAACATATACAACTTCCAGATTTATTATGGCTTTAAATTTCAAAAACTATAGAAACACGTATTGCATATATTACTGTTATTATTATTATTGCAATATTACAACATTTAAATGAAATTTTACAATATTGTTACAATATCATTGTTAAAGATGCAATTCAAAACAGAATGCAATTATTTAATTATAAAAAAAATTTGACCCTGTTATTTATCTAATACTGACATTCTTTAAGTTATAATAAAAGAAACAATATTTTATTGTAACAAATTAGTAATATATATTTACAATGCAATAGCGATGCAAGTTTATTTGAATGTTTTGAATTCCAGTTAGAAAAATAATTTTGCTGTATTCATTGAAGTTAAAATGATAGTCGATAGGGGCATTACTTACTAAAACAATTTTAATAGGGCTGGACAAGCAAGCCATATTAAATTTGCCTTACCATACAATGCAACCAGTGTTAATCCCAAAAACTAAATATAAATTTTAACTGAGACAAATACAGTGGCACATTATCCTATGGGAAAAAAGGGAAATTGCCTAGGGCGACCACCAACAGAGGACCTCAAACCAACCTATTATGAGAAAATATTTCCCCAAAAAAATTCCCTCAAAGAAAAATGTCTGAAGTCAATACTGAACATGGGCACCTAATTCAAATTTGCCCAGTGGTGCATTATGGCTCCATGAAGCTATAATGCACCACTGGGCAAATACAATCGACCCCCCTATAACACTGTTGATAATTCCATTTTATATGAATTTCATGTTGTAAGAGTCACTTAGATTTTACAAATATGTGTGCCGGGCTGTGATCAGCCCACATATTTGTAAAATCTAAGTGGCTCGTACAACATGAAATTCATATAAAACGAAATTATCAACAGTGTTATGGGAGGGGGGTCGACTGTAGTTATTTACTTTATTTAATTATTCAGTTATATTAAATATTTGCCTGATTTACATAAAGTGTTTTGATTGTTCTCTCTTTTAAAAAAGGAAGAACGTGACAAACAAGTCAGACAGACGCACAAATATAAAATCATACAACTGAAACAAAACACTTCTTATAATCCAAATTTTCGTGATTAAAATTAATGCAATGCGAGGAGATTCACTATTCAAATAACAGTATTAGAAACTAACCAAATGGTATAAATAGTTATTGTGCAAATTTCATTAAAATATCATCATTAATAAACAATACAATTCATACAAAAATAAGAAATAATCATTTGCTGTTGATGTAGATAATTTTGATCAGAATATTTCTCAATCATTGCATTTCTACAAGGGTGCACAAAAAATATTCTATAATGATATATTAATGCATCTTTAATTAGAATTTAAATCAATATACAGTATTCAGTTAATTTAAATGAAAGTGAACAGAAACGGTACTAAAGGATAGATTAAATAACAATCAATGTGTGAATGTAAACAAACATTTCATATAAAAAGTTACCCTATATTCAATTAATAATAATAATAATTACAGGAAATGCTCATCTGATACAGTTGAACAAATTTCATTTCATACAGAGGAATATTATTGGTGAGAGTGGAAAAACTTTCTTTAATCCTATTTGATAAATTTATTTTTAGAGATTAAATGTTTAAATTCCGAATAAATTCTTCTACAAGGTTTATACAGAAGTTCCAACAATGGATCAAAAAATCAAAACAGGATAGAGAAAAATTAATTAAATGCTACATTTTCTGTGAAGATTTCTCAAATTCGGGAAAAATTTAGAAAAAATCAACTTATTTTGGA
>NW_019385382.1:175114-183737 GCF_000671375.1 Centruroides sculpturatus
TGACAGTCACCTCCGAAGAGGTAGGTCAGGTGTTTTGGACAAGCCGCGAAAGCGGCGCGTAGTACTAGCCGACCGCGATCGAAACCCGAGCGTGTCGGCGAATGAGGGCCCTAGGCCCCGAGGTCAAGGATGAGCGCGGGGTCGTGCGAAAAGGACCTAACTCGGCAATAATTAGACTGTAGTAACATTAGAATAGGTCGATAGGCTTAGCGGTGCTTAATACGGTAGCCGACCGGGCGAGCGAAACCCAGTGTGTTGGCGAATGAGGGGCCTAGACCCTCCCGAGGTCGAGGAGGAACGCGGGGTCATGCGAAAAGGACCTAACTTCCGATAATTAGACTGCAGTAACGTTAGAATAGGTCGATAGGCTTAGTAGAAAGAGCGACGCGACTCGTCGATCCCAATCGCCAGAAATGACGTGGGCGATTCTTTACAGGGCTATATCTCGTAAAGGGTCGCGCGCAGGGGTATGGTTCCTTTGACTTTTTCGTTCGCATGGAGGGGGTCTTCAATTCGGGGGGGGTCGCCGATCCGATCATTCGCACTCGAAATTGTGGCTAACATGCAGTCACGTGACCCGTAGAACAATTTTCGGAGGGCTATATCTTGCGAAGGGTCGTGCGTAGGGGGGTGATTCATTAGACATTTATTGTTCGTACGGGGGAGGGCTACCCGTTGGGGGATGGCTACCCCCTCATTCGGAGGGTAAATCTTACCGTCCTTCCTATTAAATCATGTTTAATTTCTTCAACCGCAGACATATTAGCTTCTAACCGAATCACGATCGTCAACTTAAATTCTTAGTTTTTTCTAATATCGGCGTTAAATCTTTAAGCTATCGCTTCCTAGAGTTAGCTCTTAAGCTTTTCTATAACTTTGATTTGGTTAAGACCAAAATTTTACACTTTTAACTTCAATCTTAAACTTATAGACTTCCTACCTTCGTCCCTGCGCCTTACTTGTTTCGGCTTGTTTCTTGCAGACGTGTTAGCAGCACATCAGCTAATGTTGTCAACTGCGCCAATTCTTGTACGTCTCGTGCTTATGGAGTGTACAATTGTTTCAATTAAGTCAAAGGCAATGGTAAAACTACTGAACAAACTTGAATTATAACAATTAATCTCAAAACTTAATATAATTTACTTAAATGTGATAAACAGAACTGATAGACATTTGCACACACATTTGTGCATATTTTAGTTATATCAAATATCTGACATGGTCTATATTGAGTTTACAGTTGATACGTTTGAATCTAGAAATAGTCTTTAAATATTTTGATAAACTTCCAGAATATTACAAATAAATAATAAATAAATAAATTGAAAACAATTACAAAAAAATATTTTGATTAATTTTTAAAGCTATAAGTAAAAACTGCCAGATATAAATTTTTTCAGAGATGAATGTTCTAGCATCTCTTTAGTCTAAAAACATTTGCAGAGTTCCTAAATTCATCATCATCTGACTGGTAGCCTATCAGATCAAATTCTGTTGTTCTGTTTAACTCAATGAGTGCTTGTAGGCATTCCTAAAATCTATATTATGTTTATGTAAGAGCTACCAAACAAACAAATTCTTTAAGATGTCTTGTCCAATCTGCATGGTCTTTGAATCTTGTGTTGTAATGTATGGAGTGTGACATGACTAGGAACATACACATTTCCAAAGACAAGTAATTTCTTCTTGTAAGTAATGTATTGAACAACATATTGAAAGTTGCATTTGGGAACTCTACAACTAATGCAACATATCTGTTGATTTTATTGGCCTTTTAATTAATTAATATAACAATGTCTGATATTGTTAGATTCACTTTGCTTAGAAGCATTCAATCATTAAATATTTCTATGCAATTGCAATCAAGGGCAGCCACTGACCACAACAAAGAGACCTTAAAGTCAACATATAATAATGAAATAGTTAAAAAATAATTTTCTGTTAGGCTATATAGACAGAGGAATAACTGTCTGGTTGTTCTCATTAATAAAATTTAAAAATCCCTATTATATTTATAACTGACAACAAAAAGTTGATTTTCCTATTAGAAAAAATCATCCATGACATTTATAACTTTTGAAGTAAAATTTAATTTGGTATTTTGAAAATTTACCCAAATAAAATAGTAACAGAATTTATTTGAAAATCATATCAAATATAAACACAATAAAGACTAAATCCTGTTATTTGAAACAACTTTTATATAATTCCTTTTGTAGCAGAATCAGAAAAATTTATTTATATTCTAACAAAATTTTTAATGCAATATTTACTTCTTATACAATTTAAAAGTTTTAAAATTGCAAGTAATTAATTAAAATTATTCTGTTATAATTAAATAAGCATATAAAAACAATTTATAAATAATTTTAAAAAATCATCAATTATAGTTGACCAATAAAACAAAACAACTTTGAAAATTTAGTCTGATTTTACTTAAATAATACAACTATTAATATAATTAAATTATTATTTTTTTAATCATAAATAATAAAATATATGCAATATGTTATAAATTATAAAGCTTCTTATATATCTAAAATATAAGTTAAAAAAAAAATACTTTTGTTTCCATCTGAAATCATTGGAATTACAAAAGTAGAAACTAAATTGTCTTCAAGCAATTAGTTTTGAAGAGATTTTAATTTCATATTGGACAATGTATGTATGACGTTACTCATTGTCCTTTCTTTATGGACCAAACAATTAAGGCAAATTACATTTGAGAATTTTATTGAAAACAGCTATAGCAATTTAAAAAGAAATAATTCTGTGATCTTTCAAAATAAAAATTAATTTCTTCAATATTTCATATTTTCAGAATCTTGTTTTAGTATCTAAACATTTAGTATTTACAAAAGTTTATTGTTTAGAAAAATAATGTTGATAAATAATGGAATATAAATGTATACATATTTATGTGAATAATGGTCATATACTATAATCTTGAAAAAATATAATTAAAGAATTACCACATTTTATGGCATATAAGATGCACCCCCATTTCAGCCCAGAATATTTAGTGTATTTAAACCATCCCAAACCTTTGGCACTCAGCCTAAAATTTTTTAATTGTATTCTGCTTTAAAAAAAATAAAATTAGAATTCACACTTTTATTTATCAGGAAAAACGAAAAGTTTAAAAGAAGTCATTTACAATTAAGATTTACCATTGAAATATTCAATATGAATACATGCAAAAGCCATTTAGCTGCAGCAAATATGTTTAATTAAACAATAACATTTTTATTCAGGAGTTGGGCTGGGTAGAAGTTATGTGTAGCCTACTAAAGACCATTTGGGTAATTCATTAGCCTATGGGAGATCACAAAGTCACAAGATGCAAGGCAATTTTATGAGCTTTTTTTGGAGAAAAGTTGCATTTTATATGCCATAAAATATGGTTATATATATCACAAAATGATTTTGGAATGTTTCATACTTAAAATTCTCAAAAATTTCAATATACAATGGAAAATATCAAATCTAATTTATAGAATGGAATGCAATAATTCCACATTCAGACTTTATAACTATTTCATTTATGTTATTAAATACAATGAAAATAAAGAACAGAATTAGAAAATAAATTTCACATTTTATCTTCTTGATTTAATTTAAAATTTTGGAATTTGTTTTATAAGTTAAATTTAGATAGTTATAAAAATTTTACTGAAAAATGTAGCTTGTTAATCCAAAAATCAAAAATTGAAAAAATAAAATTGTAGTCTTTTTAAAACTAGTTCTTAAGAAATATAACTATTATAAATTACACCCACGTTTTTAATGCTGAATTGTCACTAGTAAATTCCAATATTTTAAAATTTAAATAAGCAGATAAAAAACTTTTTCATGAAATACTATTCATTTTTCAATTATAACTTTTTCAAAGTAAAAAAATCAGTATTTTATGAAATTACAATTTAAATTCTAAAAAAAATTTAGCTTTAATATACATAAAAAAAAGAAAAAAAATCAGTTAACTATATTTTAAAAATTTTTTATTGAAAATTTTGACAGTATGGTATTTTTATAAATTCATTTTATAACCACACTATTAATAAATTAACTTTGTAAAATGTATTAAATATTTTACATGTTAAAAAAGTAAAATTGCCAGCCAGATGGCCGAAGCAATAAGGTGCCGACAGGGAACATGAGATCAAATCTGGGTGATTCCAAAATCTCCAGAAATTTTTTGGGGAGGTAGTCTATCCTGGATGAGTCAAGCCATTGCATTGCAGGCCTGGCTGAACTCATGACAGGCTTGGAAAAAATAGGCCCATGGGGAAAGAGTAAAAAAATAAAATAAAACAACATATATTTATATAGTTATTTGATTTTTATATTATTCCTTAATGATTCACATAATATAACCCAACAATCTATTTACCATTTTTCACATAAATATAATGAAAACTTAAAAATATCTTTTGTTTTAAAAAAAATTAATTCAAAAATTCTTTTCACTGATATATAAAAATCCTAATAAATAATACATTCAATTCTGAAAAATCAAATTAAATTTTATATTGAGATTTTATATCTTCCAAAATACAGTAAACCCTCAATTTAATTAAT
Organism: Centruroides sculpturatus; assembly: GCF_000671375.1. NCBI lineage: Eukaryota > Metazoa > Arthropoda > Arachnida > Scorpiones > Buthidae > Centruroides > Centruroides sculpturatus. Next base: position 179,696 of record NW_019385382.1, read on the forward strand.
AGACAAAAATAAATTTCTGTCTTAAAAGAAAAATTTAGAATCTGTTTTTAATTCGCAAATAGAGCACACTAAATGATTGAGTCAATGGGTATAAATTACTCAATGTACTGTACATCACAATAATATTTTATTCATACTTATACTTTATAGCAATATTTTAATACATCCTGTATGTTGTAAGTTGGTTATCAATATGTTATTGAAGTGCATTCAAATCAAACAGACTTTTGGCAATAGGGCAAGCCCCTTTCCCAATTAGTCCATCAAATCGAGGGCCTACCGTACTCAAATTTGGAAGTTTTAAAAATAATTGTCAAGATAGTAAATATTAAGTTCTTAATAAAACTATCAAGTAATATACGTAAGAAAAAGTAGTAATAATAAATACATATACATAAATCTTTGTATATTAAGTAAACTAAAGCAAATTTTTATCATTTAAACAAATTAAAAATTGAATTTTTGATAAAATAAATAAATCAACCATGGTTAACCCATTTATAAAAGTTTCTTATCAAATATATTTGTATATCTCATTGAAACAATGATATAAGTTTGTGCCAATATTTTTAAAATTCTTATGAAATAATAAATATAGTAATTTAAAAATTTCATGCAAGAAAAATATATGATCATGTATATATATATATGTATATATTATACTCTACACAATAATATATTATTTTATGAATATATATTAGATTCACGATAGATCATTTATCGTAGATAAATTATAAACGTTTGAAATATTTGTTGGAATGAATGGAGGAAGGCAATATGGCATTTCTTCTCCATGGCTGCAGGTAATTCCATTTGAAATATTTATCACAGTTTTAGCAGTCCCACAAACAGCAACAATAATTCCAAAAAATACTAATAAAAATGCTGGGGTTTTATCCCAAGACAAAATTCTTTCCTGTTGTACTTTTAAATATGTAGCTGCAGGAAGGATGTATGCAAGAGGAACAGCAGCTAATATTCCCTAATTAAATAATAAATATTTATAATTTTTAATTATTTAAATAATAATGCAACAAGAATAAACTTACATTCAACTGTAAGACAATTCCCAAGCAATCAGTCAATATAGATAATGCAAAAGTTAGAAAAACAATTACGACAGTGACAATAGCATGACGGAGAGTTGAAGAAGGTTGATGATTGGCAAAGAAAGCATTTTCAAATACCTTAATAAAATCAAATATTAGTTATTCATTATTATTCATTATTGTAATTTAAATAATTATATATATATGTTACTGTGAATGACCGATATCTGGCAAATATCAACATTTTCTGGTGAATGTCAGCATTCACACAGTCGTTTCGTGTATGTACGAAATATTTGCTAAGTATCATTATTTCTCACTTACACTGGCAAATGTCGACATTCAGCATGCACTGATGGTGAATGTTGAATAAAAATATTTTTATTACGTTAAGACAAAAATGCAACATTTTAACATGTGAAGATAGGAGATAGCTTAAGTAACAGCACATGTAAATAAACTGTTGAACGTAAAACGAACAGTACATTCTTAATCAGATAAGAAAAATAATACACAATAGTGAACTTACACATATATTATGTGATTGACATTATACAATCTTATTTATTGCAACAACTTAAACTGTTATGGCACTTTGAATTGCACAAGAGTTCCTTGTTTTACAACTGCATTTATTCATGGAACACATCCTTTTGCAATGACAGCGTGTATAGCCTTGCCCTCCACTTTTCAAATTAGCTGCCGCTGCTTCTCTCAGTGATATTTCTTGAGAAGAAATCTCATCTATGGAAAGTAACTTTTCTTTACAAATTACAAACTGATTACGTTATTACGAAGTGATCTGTTAATGGTGTCTTTTATTTAGATATCACCGACGCCTTACCGACGACCACTCTCATCCTCCGCCACTCAACCTGACAAACCGATCCCCACCTCACAGGATCAAAAGACCTTGTCCTACCTCCAGCTACCTACAAAGGATTTGGCAACAGACTGTTGCCTCTCTGTCGACATCAGCTTCTTGGGTGTCGTTTCGACCTCCACCAAAGCTTATATGTGCTTGTCGACATACACCGGCGATTGTTCAAATGTATAATAATATAACCAAATATTTGGACTTTCACTGACATATTTTGTATGTGTCAATGTTCACCGGAGAATATCGACATTCTCTAATTTCAGTCTTTCACAGTAACATATATACAGAATATATATATATATAATATATGAAACTTTATATACTAAATAAATTTAAATTGCATTTACATTTGTTGGTGAGACTATCATGACACTCTCCTAGGGACATTCCAGGTGATGTCTAGACCTTTGTTTATACAAGAAGATTCTTGTACTTTGTACCTTATCTCCTTTTATTTTTGGTATGTGTATTCTATACAGCTTAGATTAAACTCTGTGTTCAAACCAAATAGTTCCCTTTTTACTTTACTCTGCTGCCACATCCTGCATTTATTACAACAGGTTAAGGGCCCATAAGAAGCCTTCTGAAGAGGAATAAAAGAAAATTCCCAAGGAAGAAGAGTGATTAACAAAACTGTAGCACATATTGATTTTTTTTTTTAACTATTCCTCACACTCCACAAATCCAATCGCTACAAAACTTGGAAAACCAACAGAGAGCAAAGGTATGAATTCTTTTTTATAAAATTTCACGCCAATAGTTACAACCAAGTCAACTTCCAGTCAAGCTAGCGAACAAAAACGTGGCAATGGATTTAAACAGAATTCATTTTTTAGTGGGCAATTACTAGTACACAGATACTGTAACCCACTGAATTTGAAATGATAAGACAATTGTCCAATCACTAACAATATTTAAAAATGACGACCACAATCAGAATCAAACCTTTAAAGAAGGATAACTATGACACATGGAAAATCCAAGCAAAAAGCTATCTTAGTTAAAAATGGAACATGGAAATATGTGAATTGAACCTACCCATGACTCATCAATGATGAAAAAGCAGCCACACGGGATGAAGACAATTCCAAGGCCCAAGCTGACTTAATTCTCACAATCAGTTCTAGTGAACTAAAACAAGTCAAGGGATGTAAGATTGCTTTGGAAATTTGGAACAAATTGGAACATATTTACCAATCTAAAGGTCCTGCATGCAAAACCACACTCCTCAAACAGCTCACACTGCATAAGATGGATTAATCTGATGATGCCAGAGACCACCTCAACAAATTCTTTGATGCTGTCAACAAGCTTCAAGATCTACATGTTAATATCAATGACAACCTTCTCGCTATAATCTTATTATATAGCCTTCCTTATATAGCCTAACTTTCATTGTGCAATTGAATCACACGACAATCTGCCAAATCCAGATGCCCTTAAGGTGAAGATCCTCAAAGAGTATGAATCACGAAAAGGCAAAAAGATCAACACAGTACCCAATGCCATGTATACAAAAAAAAAGAAAAACTTCAAAAACAAAGATGGTTGTAGGAATCCAAAGGGTAAAACTCCACTCAAATTCGAGAAAACAAATCCAAATGGATCGAAATGCAAATACTGTGGTTGTCGAAATCACAAGTCTTCTGACTGCCGCTACAAACTCAAAAGCAGTGAGTGTGCCAGTAAAGCCATTGAAGAGTGCTTCCATGGCAAGATAACTGATTCAAGCTTTCAAGTTGAAAACAAACAAATTTGTTCCTCAAGCAAAAAAAAGTGAAAGTTAGCTCACAAAACCAATCAGGATCTACCAAAAGAGATAAATGGTGTTCTTGACAGTGGTGCATCTTTCCACGTGTGTGCTAATTGAGATGATTTCACAGAAATCAAGCCTGACAGACAAACCTTGAACCTAGCCAGCAAAGAAAACACTGCAACAATCAAAGGAATTGGGTCAATGCAAATAGCACTATTTATTGCAACAACTTAAACTGTTATGGCACTTTGAATTGCACAAGAGTCCCTTTTTTTACAACTACATTTATTCGTGGAACACTTCTTTTTTCAATGACAGCGTATATAGCCTTGCCCTCCACTTTTCGAATTAGCTGCA
>NW_019385382.1:188400-199909 GCF_000671375.1 Centruroides sculpturatus
TATATGTTACTGTGAATGACCGAAATCTGGCGAATGTCAACATTCTCCGGTGAATGTCAACATTCACACAGTCGTTTCGTGTATGTCCGAAATATTTGCTAAATATCGTTATTTCTCACTTACACCGGCAAATGTCGACATTCAGAATGCGCTGATGGTGAATGTTGAATAAAAATATTTTTATTACGTTAAGACAAAAATGCAACTTTTTAATATGTCAAAATAGGAGAAAGCTTAAGTAATAGTACATGTAAATAAACTGTTGAACCTAAAACGAACAGTACATTCTTAATCAGAAAAGAAAAATAATACACAATAGTGAACTTACACATAAATTATGTGATTGACATTATACAATCTTATTTATTGCAACAACTTAAACTGTTATGGCACTTTGAATTGCACAAGAGTTCCTTGTTTTACAACTGCATTTATTCATGGAACACATCCTTTTGCAATGACAGCATGTATAGCCTTGCCCTCCACTTTTCAAATTAGCTGACGCTGCTTCTCTTAGTGATATTTCTTGAGAAGAAATCTCATCTATGGAAAGTAACTTTTCTTTACAAATTACAAACTGATTACGTTATTACGAAGTGATCTGTTAATGGTGTCTTTTATTTAGATATCACCGATGCCTTACCGACGACCGCTCTCATCCTCCGCCACTCAACCTGACAAACTGATCCCCACCTCACAGGATCAAAAAACCTTGTCCTACCTCCGGCTACCTACAAAAGATTTGGCAACACACTGTTGCCTCTCTGTCGACATCAGCTTCTCGGGTGTCGTTTCGACCTCCACCAAAGCTTATCTGTGCTTGTTGACATACAGCGGCAATTGTTCAAATGTATAATAGTATAACCAAATATTCGGACTTTCACTGACGTATTTTGTATGTGTCGACGTTCACTGGAGAATATCGACATTCTCTAATTTTGGTCTTTCACAGTAACATATATACAGAATATATATATATATAATATATGAAACTTTATATACTAAATAAATTTAAATTGCATTTACATTTGTTGGTGAGACTATCATGACACTCTCCTAGGGACATTCCAGGTGATGTCTAGACCTTCGTTTATACAAGAAGATTCTTGTACTTTGTACCTTATCTCCTTTTATTTTTGGTATGTGTATTCTATACAGCTTAGATTAAACTCTGTGTTCAAACCAAATAGTTCCCTTTTTACTTTACTCTGCTGCCACATCCTGCATTTATTACAACAGGTTAAGGGCCCATAAGAAGCCTTCTGAAGAGGAATAAAAGAAAATTCCCAAGGAAGAAGCGTGATTAACAAAACTGTAGCACATAGTGATTTTTTTTAACTATTCCTCACACTCCACAAATCCAATCGCTACAAAACTTGGAAAACCAACAGAGAGCAAAGGTATGAATTCTTTTTTATAAAATTTCACGGCAATAGTTACAACCAAGTCAACTTCCAGTCAAGCTAGCGAACAAAAACGTGGCAATGGATTTAAACGGAACTCATTTTTTAGTGGGCAATTACTAGTACACAGATACTGTAACCCACTGAATTTGAAACGATAAGACAATTGTCCAATCACTAACAATATTTAAAAATGACGACCACAATCAGAATCGAACCTTTAAAGAAGAATAACTATGAGACATGGAAAATCCAAGCAAAAAGCTATCTTAGTTAAAAATGGAACATGGAAATATGTGAATTGAACCTACCCACGACTCATCAATGATGAGGAAAAAGCAGCCACACGGGATGAAGACAATTCCAAGGCCCAAGCTGACTTAATTCTCACAATCAGTTCTAGTGAACTAAAACAAGTCAAGGGATGTAAGATTGCTTTGGAAATTTGGAACAAATTGGAACATATTTACCAATCTAAAGGTCCTGCATGCAAAACCACACTCCTCAAACAGCTCATACTGCATAAGATGGATTAATCTGATGATGCCAGAGACCACCTCAACAAATTCTTTGATGCTGTCAACAAGCTTCAAGATCTACATCAGGAGTGTCCAACCTTTTTGTTTTTCTGGGCCACATTGGAAGAATTCATGGAGTTTTGAGCCACAAGTATATTATATATACTTGTGGCCCAAGTATATTTAAGAACTAACATGTCTAGATTATAGTAATAAGCATTAAAACTTTATTACGAATAAGGATATTTTAAAAAATTGACACCCCTGATCTACATGTTAATATCAATGACAACCTTCTCGCTATAATGTTATTATATAGCCTTCCTTATATAGCCTAACTTTCATTGTGCAATTGAATCACATGACAATCTGCCAAATCCAGATGCCCTTAAGGTGAAGATCCTCAAAGAGTATGAATCACGAAAATGCAAAAAGATCAATACAGTACCCAATGCAATGTATACCAAAAAGAAGAAAAACTTCAAAAACAAAGATGGTTGTAGGAATCTAAAGGGTAAAACTCCACTCAAATTCGAGAAAACAAATCCAAATGGATCGAAATGCAAATACTGTGGTTGTCGAAATCACAAGTCTTCTGACTGCCGCTACAAACTCAAAAGCAGTGAGTGTGCCAGTGAAGCCATTGAAGAGTGCTTCCATGGCAAGATAACTGATTCAAGCTTTCAAGTTGAAAACACAAACAAATTTGTTCCTCAAGCAAAAAATGTGAAAGTTAGCTCACAAAACCAATCAGGATCTACCAAAAGAGATAAATGGTGTTCTTGACAGTGGTGCATCTTCCCACGTGTGTGCTAATTGAGATGATTTCACAGAAATCAAGCCTGACAGACAAACCTTGAACCTAGCCAGCAAAGAAAACACTGCAACGATCAAAGGAATTGGGTCAATGCAAATAGCACTTGACAATGAATCAGCAGGATGAGTATTTAACTTATCTAACACTCTCCAGGTTCCAGACCTTCGAACAAATCTCATGTCTGTAAGTAAGATTTGTGATAAAGGCTATGAAGTTTCATTCCGCAAACAAGTTGCATTTATTGTAGACCAAAATGACAATGTTGTTGCTACTGCTGATTGAGTGAACAAATTCTACCACATTCATAAATGGAATCCAGTTGCTGCCATCGCTCAATCTAAGTCCATACTAATGGATTGGCATGAACACCTAGGTTATCTTAATCAAATGAGCATAAAGACGATCTTGTTAAGTCTTGGAATTCAAATTCCATCTAGTGATCCCCATGTGAGACATACTCTCTAAACGAAAGAAATCTACATCGTCCTGCCCAATTTGGTTTTGTCAAAAGAAAATCAACTTATCATGCTATTCATGAGGTTGTAAACTTTATTAAAAAAGCTTGGAGGAAAATGGAACACTGTCTTTTGATCTCATTTCACTTTAGAAATGCATTTAACACACTTTGGTGGCCAACAGTTATGAAACAACTTAAACTATATAGATGCCCAAAAAATTTATCCAAATTCTCAATGACTATCTGAAAGATAGAACTGCTGGCACAACAGCTGATGAAGAATATATTATAAGATCAATTTCAAGAGGATGCCCACAGGGTTCCCACTCAGGACCTGGTTTGTGTAATACAGGTAGCCCTCGGTTTACACCAGTTCAATTTACGCCGATTCACAATAACGCCACTGCACAATTCGCGATTTTGCTGTGTAATTCCCTGATTTTCCCTATGCCAGACTGATTTTCGTTTCAGTGTTGACGTATTTGCCAAGCCGCGACATTGTACATTCGTTAAAACAAAGAGTTTTATTGAATATATTCATTTTTTCTGTTTAATATTATTGGGTATGTATACATTTGCATTAAATTAACATTAAAATACTAAATGTTTAGGTACCCACGAGTCAAGTTATCAAACTTAATAGTCCAATAAATGGCGTCCGAATCCATAGCGCCATTGAATTTATCCTGTATCAGTTCGTTCAGGAAAACACCTTACGAAGCAGTAGCACTTCCGCCGATCACAAACTATCATTAGTGAGACAAATCTACTTCTCGTTGGCCGGACGATATCTATCTCTCTTTAATTTTCTCACTCAAACTGACCTTACATATGCACTACGGCGACCGGTGGTCGACCAATCAGTGTCTTCACTCATCTGTAGCTCTACGTCGGGTTAACGTATCCTTTCAACTAAGGAAAGTTTGACAGATGAAGTTTGTGAGTTAGACAATGTTTGGAGCGAAGTGCAAATGTAAAAAGGAGCATCATATTCGACCATATTCCAAAATTCTTAATGAAAGAAATCAAAAATGTAAACAATTAAAGATGGATACTTTTTCCGAAAAATGTAAGAAATTCGAAACTAAAATTTTTAAATAAAAGCATTTTACTTTATTTTATGATAAAATACATTTTAAAAATTAAAAATTTATATGTATTTTGTATTATATTGTATTAATAAACAAAATTATTAGCTTATTTTTCACTTATGTAGAAGCTAACCCTATACCTCACTGTAAATACGGGTTCGTTTTACGCCAATTCGATTTGTGCCGGCTTTTGTAGGAATGCAACTGCGGCATAAACCGAGGGCTACCTGTATTGTCTATGACAGTCTTCTTCACATCAACAATACAAGAAAAAATTGTGATTTGAAAATACAAGGTTTCGCAGACGACACCCTTGTCATGCTTTCTCACAAAAATAATGAAGTTCTCCAAATAGAGGCAAACTTACTGTTGGGAAAAATCAACAACTGGTGTGAATTAAATAAACTAAACATTAATTATGGAAAATGCCAAAATATGGTTATGTCAAAAGGACACCAGTTAAAAAAGGCATTCAAGATAGTTATTAACAACAACAGAATTAAAAATACAAATAATTTCAAATACTTGGAAATTATATTTGATCAAGGGTTCATGTGGACCACACACTTAAATCAAACTTCTGACAGGGCAATTAAACTCTCCAATGCCCTTCTTCATTTATCTAACAAAGGATGGGGATTGAATAACAGGAATATCAAGATTATTTACAGAGCCTGTATAAAAACAACGATCCTTTATGGAGCACCTTTCTGGACAACCTGCACAGATACAATTAGGACTAAAAAAAACTGAATAAAATTCAACGCATTACTCTCCTTCAGCTTTGCAAAGCATATAGAACAGCTTGTACTGTGGCTCTACAGGTAATTGCAGGTGCTCTTCACCTACATATTAGGGCCAAAGAAGTGATGTGGAATTGATACATAGAAAAAAATGGAATCACATATCAGAATGATGATGAAATTGTTAACTATATTCACATTGGTCTTCTTTCTAGCGTGAGCATATCCATTCTTAACAGGCTAGTCAGAGAATGCCCAATGCCTGATGAAATCTTTAACATTCATCCAGCAAAATACTCATCTATCGCTATTAAATCTCTGGAAGATAAGTCTCAACTACTTACATGATTTTCACAAATGGCTCAAAACAAAATGATAAGATAGAGCAGCATATGTTATAAAGAAAAATAAATCAACAACTCCAATCTATACTTCTGGATAAGACTAGAAAGCTTCTGTACAGTCCCTCAAGCAGAACTGTATGCCATTTTTAAAGCTGTTAATCATCTTAGCAACATGGGGATTGAGAACCAAATAGTAAGGATTTGCAATGATAGCCAAACTGCCATCCAAAAGCTCAAAAATCCAACATGTTACTTTTTTCATATTTTACTTTTTTCCTATATTTCAGGAAATCCAAAACAACAATAATTCAATCGTGTTAACCTGGGTTAAAGGGCATGCAGGCTTAGCTGGAAATTAGGCAGCTGATAAACAAGCAAAGTTAAGTGCAAATTTCTCCTCCTCTCAGAGTTCAGCAACATTCCCTACACCAGTATCAAGAACGCTGTTCATGCTACTGCTATCAGCATTTGGCAGAGGGAATGGGAGAACGGTAACACTGAAAGGATAACATTTTCCTTTATCCCCAACATAGAGACAAGACTTAAACTGAAGCATCTTCCCATCACACATATAAATACACAAATTTTTACCGGACATGGCAACCTTGAGGCCTATTTTCACCTGTTTGTCACAGAGACACTCCCTTATGAGGCTGTAACAACACCTCAATACAAGACGTTCATCATTATATACTTGATTGTGATAACTTCACATATGAATGAGAAACACTTCTAAGGACTGTACTCTCCCAATAACTCAGCTAGCCATGCAAAATGGACAACTTTGTCATGGATCAAAAACTTTTTAAAAGTCTTATGGACTTCCTTGCTTCAACTGGAGCGTTGTAATCTGACTATCAATCATCACAACAGTGAGTGCATTTGTGTAGTGTAAACTTTACTTCAACAATTGATCACAAATGTATATAATGTAAATACTACCTATGTCAAAAATGGTGCAAAATCCATTTCCCTCAGCAGATAACCAATGAACTACCAATATACTTGAAATCATACACACTTATATCTGCGGTCCAACTTTAATTCAATCTATGTCAGGTGCTAGATATTTTGCTGTCTTTATAGAAGACCAATCTTGATGGTGTGAAGTATGTTTTCTCCGCAACATAAGCAACATACTGAATGTCTTTAAACAAGTGAAGAACCTTCTAGAGACACAGTTCAGCACAAAAGTCAAATGTCTTCAATCTGACAACGTAACTGAATATTGTAACAAAGAATTCGATGAATATTTGAAAGAATGTGGGATAAAATGATGCTTAACCGTTCCCCATACCCCACAACAAAACGGAGTGGCTGAAAGAATCAAACACTGGTTGAGATGGCACGATGCATGCTAATTCAGTCAGGACTCAAGGCCTTCTATTGGGCCAAAGCCATCCACACTGCAAACTTTATCCTGAACCACTGTCCTTCTAGAGCCTTAGACAATGATACACCCTACAAAATTGTAAATGGCAGGAATTGCAAAATTTCTCACTTTCAAACGTTTGGTAGTCCTACTTTTGTACTCAACAAGGGCCCAACTATCAGTAAATTTGATCCTCACACTGAAGAAGGCATATTCATTGGATATTCTGAACAATCCAAAGCCTATCAAATTTGGATGCAAACTCAGAAAAAGATAGTTGCAACTTGAGATGTTAAATTCCTTGAATTGAAAACCTCGAATGAAACTTTTGAGGAATTTATCTCCGGAGAATTTTCATCACAAGAAAGGGAGGTTTAGTTAACTAAGTGATTTTCATCATCCTTTCAATTTGGTATGTGTACTTTATACAGCTTAGATTAAACTCTGTATTCAAACATAGCAGTTCCCTTTTTACTTTACTCTGTTGCCACACCCTGCATTTATTACAACAACATTGATATACTGTAAATAATTTTTTTTAAATACAAATATTTTTGGGGGGCAAAAAAATGTTTCATATTGAATACTAAATAAATTCATATGGTAAAATAAACATTAAATAACATTTAATGTGATGTTACTTACATTGTATATGTTTTTATTTATCTATGAAAACTTTTTTACAATTTTAAATTATAAATTAATAAAATTAAAGAAAACTCATCACTGAACATTTCATTAAAGCAAAATGCATTATAAAAATAGTGTGTCTTTGAAATTTGGAATCGAAGACTAAAATTGCTGGATGGAGTTAATTTTACCATACCAACAATTAAAAAAATTCCACATGAAAAGTTTCATTACAAAACCACGATACAATGACTAAAGGAAAGTTGAAAGAAACATTCACATTTGCTTTACAAGCTTAGGTTAACTATACGTACTACTTTTAGGCATTATATAGCTACAAAATTCATTCAATAAATATTAGTACAGAGAGTCTGGAAAGTCACATAACTGCATTATTGCTTTTGTAAAGATGATACAAAAACATATTATGTAAGAACATTATATTTTACTTGTCCAAAACATTAGTATTAGCACTTATGCAATCATGGCAGTGTCTACTATGCTGCCAAGTCCATTAGTTGTTTTACAGAGATTCTCTCTTCTCACACAAGACTATTATTATACTTACTTTTCAACTCTTCTGTTAATTCTCAACTTTCAACAATGACGACAACTACCCAGAATAATTTTCGTATTTCTGTTGTCTGGCTGTGCTGTTTCCTGACTTTCTCATAACAAAGCTGAAGTTACTTGGGCAAACTGTTCCCAAACAGATAGATAGACTGGTCATAAATTCAAAACATTCTTGGTACTTCTTCCACAGCCACATTGGGTTTTGTTAAGGAGAAAGTCAGTCAACAACACTACCAGATAATGAATTTCCACTCATATAACAAATATGCTTATAAATAGGGCAAAATTGGCACTAGATTCCATGAAATATCTAAAAAAAATCTTCAATATTTTTAAAAACTAATATTGAAAGCATTTTTTTGTTTTGTCAATGAATAGTTAATGTATCAGAACATGTACTGTACATTTAATTTAAATTGGCACATCACTACAGTGTTCTTATAAACAAAAATAAGCTGACACATGTAAGAGCATGCTCATATATGTAAGTATGTTCTGATAAGTGAAACAGGACATGTTTTTAACAGTGCAAAAACAAGCAATTTTCACGTATAGAGCATGCCCTCATTTGTGCAGAAATACAGTGATTTATAAAATTTAACAAATTAAAATATAAAAAGATAAAACTTATATCTGAATACTCACTTCACGAGTTACAAAGCACTCAATGGGGTAAGTCAGCATAATTGTTATGGTAAATAAAATACGTGCTGCATTGGCATAATCATCAGTCATACAATAATTTTCCAATAAATCTCCTAAAAATATTCAATGTAGGAAAATGAGAATTTTATTTTTTATTTAAATTATTTAATTGTTTTAACATGAAACTAATATATAAGCTCATACAAAATAATAAATATATTTATCATTTGATAAATGACAAATATGTTTGTTGTTATTGATATAATCTACAATGAATATTTGTTTATATGGATTTATAGTGAAATTGCTCTTAATATATTAAATACTAGCAGATCCCACCACGCGTTGTTGTGGCTCAAAATGTATCTATTATAAATGTGTAACACTTCCCCCGTGGAGGGGGGAATTTTTTGAAAAATCCCTTAGTGTACATTTTCTTGATGTACCCTATTAAAACGCAATCAAAAACGCAAAAAACCATATCTGAATAGTATAATGGAACCCAAGTTCTTCATTGTAAGCCTTAATCCTGTCCCTCTCCCCCGCAGGGAAAATATTGAAAAATCCCTTTGTAGTGTACATTCTGTTGACGTACCCTATTAAAACGCAATCAAAAATGCAAAAAACCGCATCTAAAATAGTATAAATAGAAGCAGAGTTCTTTACGGTATGCCTTAATCCTAACCATCTCCCTTCAGTGGGGGGAATTTCGACACGTATATTATATAAAAACACGTGCGTATTCGAATGCAGCGTTGTGTCAAAATTTCAAAGGAATCGGTAGGAACAAACGAACATTACATTTTTATTTATATAGATAGATAGAAGATGATCTGCTTTAGTTCATTTTCACAGAAAAGCATAATGCCTCACAGAAAAGCAAACTTAGGGCGTCGTACTCGTAGCGCCATCTGTTGGACATAAAAGCCTTAACCTAGATTATATATTTTAATTTATATGAATGTTTAACGGAATAATATACAGCCTATGTCCATCCTGAGGTTCCATTCTAAATATTGGTGAAAGAATTTTTGAAATCGGATGAGTAGTTTCGAAGATTACCTGCTGCAAACAAACTTACAAACATTACCTCTTTATAATATTAGTATAGATACAGTACAGTGGTACCTCGGTATACGTCTGCTTTAGAATACATCCAATTCGGAAAACGTCCTGTTTGGATGAAACAAATTTTGCTTGGTATACGACTTTTGTTTGCTATATGACTTAATTCAATTATACGCACCATCTATGAACAAGTAGCACTATCGGTGTACTAGACCAGACTAGACATTTGTGGTGCAAAGGTTTATGACTTTGTTAAATTTCTTCTGATTTTAATTTGTATGTAAAATTTTATTATTTTTATTAATCATGAATTACAAAAAGGCAACTGAAAAGCAACAGAAAACTAAAAAAATGACTAGAATCACAATGGAACTGATAAAAGAGATTGTTGAGAAATATGAAGGTGGCATGTGTGTTCAAGATTTAACTGTTGTATACCGTATTCCAAGAATGATGATATCGACAATCGTGAAAAATAAAGACGTTATTAAATCTGATAATGTTGCGAAAGGCATCTGCAGCAATTCCTAATCAATTTCTAAACAGAGATCAAAGACATTAGATTATGTTGAGAAATCGCTTTTGCTTTGGATAACTGAAAAAAAATGTGCTGGAGACAGCGTATCAGAAGCAATTATTTGCAAGAAAGCTAAAAAGATACATGCCGATCTCATGGAAAATCAAGCAGGAACTAGCCAGGAAAGCGAGATGTTTAAAGCCAGCCATTTTTTTTTTTTACATGAGAATGGATTAATCATTTTTACATTACTTCTTATGGGAAAGGTTGGTTTGGTATACATCCAATTTGGTACAAGTCCAAACATCAGGAATGGATTAAGGTCATATATTGAGGTTCCACTGTATAATCCACTCATAATAAGAACTCTGAGACTTGCCTATACTGTAAAATAACTAAATGACAACATTAAACAGCATAATTAAACGACAGTAAGTTAAGATTTTCACTAAAACTTGTGAAAACTCTGGTTTTATTGACATTAAAACAATGTGTTAAAATAATTAAAAAAACATATAATTAATAAATTTTCAATGTGGTGAATTTCAATGTTATAATTTATTATTATTATTAAATGTTAATAATAATTTGAATTTGAAAACCATTAATAACTTACATGTTTTGGGATGTGCTAATTCTGATTAATAACAAAATTTATGATTATAATAATTGAAATTTACTGCATTATTAAAATATAGAATAATATATAATTTGTGCTATTTATAACATTTTTTGTTATCTTTGTTGTAATAAAAAGTATTAAATGTATAATAATAATGTGGAAATAATGGATGTTTTAATGAATAAAATTTAAAAAATTGATGTATTTTTCAAAACTTTTCCATTGTGATTTTTTAATAAGATTTTCCACATATAAACAACAAAATATATTAAAATTAAATAAATAATAGAAGGTAAAAAAAATTAATTATTATTTACATAAAAGTAAATTTTATTCCTGAAATCATTTTGGATCCATAGACAAATCCTTAAAATTAACAGGTACTTAATTATAAATGTTTTTCAAATTAAAAAAAAAATCAGTACAGTGGAACCCCGGTTAACGAATGTCCTGGTTAACGACCAAATCGGTTAACAAACTTTTATTTTGCAAAAATTTTGTCTCGGATAACGAACAAAATTCGGATAACAAACGTAACGGTATTTTGTGTCAAATTTTAGTTGGTGTTAGGCATGCGCGAGTTAAGCATTGCTTTTGCAAGTGTTTGTGATATACTTCTTTTTTCAGTTTTGTGATTTATATATTTAATCAATATGGCATCCAAGAAAGAAAAAAGTCATAGTGGCAATAGAAAACGACAACGCAATAT
>NW_019385382.1:200769-201996 GCF_000671375.1 Centruroides sculpturatus
CGGTTTATAACTTTGTTAAATTTCTTCTGATTTTAATTTGTAAGTAAAATTTTATTATTTTTATTAATCATGAATTGCAAAAAGGCAACTGAAAAGCAACAGAAAACTAAAAAAATTACTAGAATCACAATGGAACTGATAAAAGAGATTGTTGAGAAATATGAAGGTGGCATGTGTGTTCAAGGTTTAACTGTTGTATACCGTATTCCAAGAATGATGATATCGACAATCGTGAAAAATAAAGACATTATTAAATCTGATAATGTTGCGAAAGGGGTTAAATCAATTTCTAAACAGAGATTGAAGACATTAGATCATGTTAAGAAATTGCTTTTGCTTTGGATAACTGAAAAAAAATGTGCTGGAGACAGCGTATCAGAAGCAATTATTTGCAAGAAAGCTAAAAAGATACATGCTGATCTCATGAAAAATCAAGCAGGAACTAGCCAGGAAANTGCCAAGGAAGAGAGGAAGGAGCAATTAAATAATTAAAATTGTAAAGGATTAAAAAATATATATAAAAATGGGGAATATCGCACTTCTGACAATCGCTGTGAGTGTGTGGGTTAAATTTGGAGAATCCGTGCTTCTCACATGGACAATTGTACATGGCCAGCTCACGTGTCGGAAAACCTTCTGATTTATTTGTGTATGCACGAGACGGAAAAACAAAAAAATATCGTGCATCCACAAACACTCCAATAAATAAATAGAATTGAAACGACACTTTGAAATGTTTTCCCGATGAAAATNTAAATATAAAAATGAATGTATGTCTGTCTGTCTGTCTGTTCGTCTGTCTGTCCTTCATGCATTACCACACCGTTTATCCGATTGCCATGAAACTTTGGGAAGTTGTTTAATATACTCCTGCGAAGGTTTCTGGCATAGTACATTTATCCTATGATAGATGGCGCACGTTTATACTGTGTGTTAGATAGATTTCAAATTGTGAAGACCATTTTCCCCCTTCAAAAAAATCTCTCTATATATGCATTTGTGAACTGTTATTTACGATATTTGTAATAATTTTTGTTTAATCACTTTATTTCAACTTTTTTTGGTAATTATGTATTCACTCGAACTTTGTTAAAACCTCAACTGTACCCCGAACAACAACCGAAGTTGTAGGAAGAAATTCGCGTATTTTACCGATCTAGGTATCCCCCCTTTTCCAAATTTTAATATCGACTCAAAATAATTTAAAAAGACAAATTACAATAAAAC
>NW_019385382.1:202603-256600 GCF_000671375.1 Centruroides sculpturatus
ACAGTGCTATTTTATTAAACAAAGTTTACATGTTTGTTGCTGTAATGATAGATACTACGTTTTCCTACTTTTTCATCAAAGAAAATTACTGTATATTACAAATAAAATGACAAAAATTTCGGAGACTAGAATGGATTAATTGCATTTGCATTAATTTCTATGGGAAAAATTGCTTCGGTTAACGAACAATTCAGTTAACGAACGGAGTTGTGGAACGGATTAAGTTCGTTAACCGGGGTTCCACTGTACTTAATTAAGCTAAAAAATAATACATTTTAATACAGTATTTATTAATAGCACTGATGTGTTCATAGCTTTGAATTGTAAATCTTTGTGATCTTCATAAAATACAAATTCAGTCAACTATCATATCCTAACATAATAGTTTCTAACTTAGACATTGTATTGTGTTTCAGTTATGGTTAACATTTTCCTGAAAAATGTCTGATTTTCAAGAATGGATTACTGACATTAAACACATGATGCCTATATTCTGATAGAGATAAAAGGATCCTGTGAATTATATTACACAATTTTTTTGCAATAATTTCTATTTAAGATATTTTGATAAATTATTGGGTAACATTTAACCATATAATAGTGGTTTTCTTTGCTTCAATTGTTAATGTTAGCTGAAAAATTTAAATGAGCACATGTCAGTTCTTTTATTGTTTTTATTACTTAATTTCAAAGATATGCATGTAACATAGAAAAATATTTTCATTATGATACTTTTACCCTACTTATCACAAAATTCAAACTTAATAGGTAAATACAGAAGTTAAATATGCATGCTTGATTTACAAATCTTCCTTATTGAAAAAAATAGTAATTCAATAAATTTAATTATTCTTTTCTCAATAAATATCATACAGAATGCACTTGTTCTATTTTACAAGTACTGATATGCTTGCATTATTTATTCCTTAATTCCTTCTAAATGTATATTTAAATAGCATCCTTCTCATTTGTATGCTATGAATTACTACTCTAATATCTTTAGGAAATTGAAGTAATAGAAATCATCAAGAGTAAGATCTGAATTATGAAGAATAATATCAATAGCTGTTATGTCAAGTAATGAAGTTTTGTAATAAATTAATATCCCAAAATAAAGACATCTTTTTGATAAATAACAGAACATTTCTTCCTCAATACACTAAAAGTATCTTGTAATATTTTTCAAATTTACACATGTTTTGTGGAAATAAGAGTGAAAAATCAATGAGAAGACTTTTTACATCCTGAAACGCTAGTCATAATTTTCCTAAAACTATTTTTTGGAAGTCTCTTTCAGAAAATTGATTGTTGATATTTTTTAGTCCAGACATATAATGAGAGACTTAGATTTCATTTCTGATGATTCAATATAGAGTACTGGCTTTCTCACTGAAATATCACTTCATTTCTTTGCAAATAAATAAATATTAGTCAGACTGAAAAACAGTAATGAATGTCTTAGTATTTATCACCCAGATATCTTCCAAAAATGCAGATATTGATGAATAATAGTGTCAGTAGTGTCTAATATTCAGTTCTGTGTTCTCAGAAAATTTAATAAAATGTAACATTGCTAGCAGTAATAATCAATTGCTCCATTCATTCATTGGATATCAATGCAATTACAGCTTAATTACAGTGTGAAACTAGTATGTCAAGATTACCTCACATTGACAATCTGTTATTTGATAAATGTCAAAATAAATAATTTATCTTTGATCTTTCTCTGCAAAGTTTATACATGCAGTTTTATATGTATTTCTTTTCCAAAAGTTATGCTTATAATTTTGTAAGTTTTTGCTAATTTTACACAAACAAATTATGATTATTTCTTGTTCTAGTTATATTATCTGCTAGTTAACATAAGATAATTCAACTTGCAGTCTTTGTCAATCTATTGTCATCTGTTTGTTGGAAGATATTTCATACTAATAACAAATCAAAACATTCATATTTATCAGGTTTTCTAAATAGATCCTAAATTTTGACCAGGTAAATAAATCTAAAAATTTATTCCTAATTTACTTACCTTGACTAAATCCTGTAAATGTAACATATCCTCCAATTCCAAAAACTAATATTAGAATAAATGACAGACCCATACTGATGTGTGTAATACGATTCCACCTGCCCTGAGTTGGATTTTCAAGAGCATCATATAACAGAAAAGAATTGTGGTGACACATAAATGCTGAAATTTGTAAAACAAAAACTAAATATAAATTACATACATTATAGTATAATAATAAAAAATATATAAAACTTTTTACCAAATGCAATGACTCCAATAGCATCAGTTATTCCCCAATTGGCAAAAGAATATGCATTAGATGTAGCTGGACTAAAATTTAAAATCAGATTTAAAAAAAGTAAAAGTCATATAAAGTTTTTAGAAATATATAAAACAAATTATTCTTAAACAATAGAAATACTAATTTTAAATTATGAATGTAATATACAAGGGGAGTCTGATATTAAAGGTACAGGCCAAAATTACACTAACATTTATAATTAATTAATTAATTAAAGAAAATATTTAATACATTCCACAAAAACTACATACTTTTGTTTATTTTTCGACATAATCACTATACTGTAAACGTTGAGACATTTATTCCAGTGTGGAACTAGTTTAAACGTCCCTTCACGGTACTGTTGCTCATCAAGTTCCTTGAAGTAGTCCAGAACAGTGTCTTCCAATTCCTCCTGATCTGCAAAGTGTTTCCCCACCAAAAATTTCTTTAACCTATTCCCTGGTATTCCCGATATATCTTGGGTCGCAACATGATGACCTTGACCGGTGGACCCAAGATATCTCGTTTCAGCATTGAAACATTTTTGAAACTAGATGTCACTAGTTGTTATAATTTTTATATTAAAACTAACTTCCAAAATATAATTTTTTTTCTTTTTACATTTATTAATATATTTATTTTGTTTGTGCAAAATAAAAAAATAATTTTGGATGATACAATAGCCAGAATTATTTTTCAAAAACTTGTAATTTTCATTCAACATCAACAAAAATTTAACATGGCGTGACATGCAATGGAGAAAAATTTCAACATAGGATAGGTTAAAGGTCCGAATAAATGAAAATCCATGGGGGACTAAATCTAGACTATACAGAGGATGTTGCAGGACCCCCCAGTTCCACTGTGCCAACCACAGTTTGGTTTGATTTGACTTGTGGAGTATAGTCCAGATTTAGCCCCCTCAGATTTTCATTTATTCAGAGCTTTAAAGAAATGTTTGGGGGAAATGCTTTATGGATCAGGAGGAATTGGAAGACATCATTTTGGACGACTTCAAGGAACTTTACAAGCAACAGTACTGTGAAGGGATGTTTAAACTAGTTCCACGCTGGGATAAATGTCTTAACGTTTACAGTGATTATGTCAAGAAATAAACAATGTATGTAGTTTTTGTGGAATATATTAAATAATTTCTTTAATTATGAATGTTAGTGTAATTTTGGCCTGTACCTTTAATATCAGACTCCCCTTCGAACAAAAATTAACAAAATATTCTGATCACGAGTGCAATGAGATTGAAATTCCTGTGCACTCTGGGTAAATGGCTTCTAGTCTCCATTTGTCAGTAGTAGTGCTGTTTGTTTGAATGCAATTATGCAGTTTAGTGGATTTTATTTCAACAAAGCTTTCTATCAGTGATTACAGTTTCATTAATTAAAAATCAACTTTATTTTCTGCTTATTTGTTATCTTAACTAAACTTGTTTTCTTACCATTAAATATAAAAAAACATCTGTAATTATATGATAATTTACATTTTTGCTTATGTTATAGTTGCCTCTTTCATTTCATATTAATTTCTTTATTATTAGTAATAACTTAATAAACATTTTCGTTTATTTTATTTAGAATTATTTGTTGATAGGTAAATTGTTTCATAGCACTTTAATATTAATTTGCAGAAGACAGCTAGACTAACTGAATTATGCTGCAACAAAGTATTAATTTCTACTGTAAGAAATAATAGAAAAGCTCATTCCTATTTACAAGGTTTTGATTTATAAGAAGTTTTCATGAATAAAGTATGCTTGTAAATCAAGATCACACTGTATTAAGATAATTAAAAGATGAAGATAAATAAATATAAATAATATTAGTGTCCCTTAGCCAGAAGTAAATCATTGGAGACTAGAGGACTAAGCTGAAAAAATTGTGATGTATTTTTCTCTTTTCCAGCCCTAGACCTATTATCTACAGTCCAAGTAAAAAAAAAAAGTAATAGTTGTCCAAGTTTATGTGATGAAAGTGAAAGCATATATTATATATACTGCATATGGGCACTGTTGTCTTAAGCTGAGAGGACTTGATAGCTACTGTGCATGTGTATCTGATTAATCACCTATCTATGATGATGAATGATATTTATTATTAACTTGATTTTATTATTGACTTTATAAGAATTCTATCTATGATGATTAATTATTATTAATCATCATAGATAGGTGATTAATCAGAGCCATAGTTGCAGGATGAGGTGGCTAGTCCCTCATAAATATTATTGTATCATCATCAAAATACTGAGCTGCAATTTTTAATAATCTTTTAATTTAAAAATCATGTGACTTCCAGTTCAGACTGGAAGTTTGTATATAATTAATTACTAATTAATTCAACTAAAAGTAATTGGTTAAGCTGCTATCTTGTATTTTTATAATTATTAAAATGAATACAATGTGACATAGTTCATATACAGTTAATTGGGGCCTCTTGTCCCTAAGATTTCCATATCTGGTCCCGATTTTAATCAGTCTAACTCTGTTTTTGAGATTAACAAAGGGCAGATGGACAGACAGATGACAGTAGGAATGTATAGGTCTGCAATCTGAAAATTGCAGTTCAAAAATAATGACTCCATACATAATTAATAATCAAATATATGGATAAATCAAAAGTAACTTTACAAAGTCAACAGAGATTTTTTTTGTGTAAATAAAAAATACAGGATTTATCTGTAAATAATATGCTATTTTTTAACAAAATTACTCAGCCTCTTTAAGCATTAATTGCAGCTTGCTTGTTCTCTCTGCTGCTACAGCCACCTATCAATAACAACTTTCACTTCTTCAGTAGCAAAATGGTAACAACATACATTCCTTCAAATGCAGAAAAATATGAAAGTCAGAACAAATCAAACTTTATGGAGAATAATGAGAAATATTGAAACATCTGCAGCAAATCCATAGTCAGTGTGTCATATGCATTTTCTTATCCTCTTGAAAATCACTGACACCATTCTGTGACATTTTCTTGAGACATAGCATTGTCCCCATACACTTCAATGAGCTGATGAATTTCCGCAGGTAAAACATTCCTAAGTCCACAAAAATTAAATGACTGTTTAAACTTCTTTGGAAGACTACTTTTCTAAAATCTTGTTTAGAAATCTAGTCACAATTGTCCTGCATTCACAAGTCAATTCTAACCATATAATGTTACTGATCTGCATCATCACTAACTACTTAGCTTGGGGTTGCACTCAACAGTGCTTTGGTTTTGAAATTGTGGATTTTGTAAAGTTACTTTTTGGTCACCCTTTTGGTCATTACTTTTTGCTTTTTTTTATGTAAAAAAAGCAGAAACATTATTGAGACATATTTTGTTTATGTAATGAATTTGGGTAAAAAAAATTAATAATGCAGTCAAGTTAGAAATTTAACACGAAATCAGGTGAAAAAAAGGGTCGTTCAATAAATTAAAAATATGTTTCAATTCAATGCCACAATCATGTTTAAGATCAATAAAGTTAACAGAAACACATGCCACAAAGCTATTAAGAATTTGTATTTTGCCATACAGTATGAGCAAAACACAAATATATTCATTTTTCACTCAAATATTAACTAAATTATTATTTATGAACAAAAGTTTTTACATATTATTCAAATTTCAAAATCACAGAACAGAGAATAGTTAATCAGAATATATATGTCATATATATTATTTTATCATCTTCATTCATTTTATAGGTCTGTTCGTGTGAGGAACACTATTGATGATATAGCTATCATGTGATCAACATATACATCTGTTATTATTTTATGAAATTATAGCTTATGTCAAACCTCAAACCTGAAATATCTTAAAATATTTTTCTCTAAAACAATAAAAATTATCTATAAAAAATTTATTGTTAATGTACAAGATTTTGCATAAGTTTGGTCCCATAGGAGTTATGAGATGTTTGTTCTTTTGCAGGTGAAGCATGAAGCATGGCATTGAATAAGAAGGAACAAATTAAAGTTATTTTGATGGTATGAATCTGCAGTCAGTATGAAGTTGCCAAAATGTTTAACAGGCTGTATCCAGACTTCTTATCAATCACATACAGTGATCTGGATGTAGCCTTTTAATACTAGAATTATGAATGGAGCCAAATTGACCCTGGCTGCATATTATTTTTCTAGTAGTTCATTTATTGTATATTTGATTGGCTTGAAATTTTACAAGTTTTCATGAATTGGTGATTTTACCACATAGTAAAAAATGTAACCAAATAATTTTAAAGGAATCCAAGAAAATTGAATACATCTATAATTATAGTCAAGGGTTAGTTTGACACTATGCATTATACATGTATTTGTCAATTTTCATTGATGGCTGACAAGCTGCTTTCAAAGCTTTTTCTATAGTTACTGGAAACTATAGTATAGTCATAGGTTAAATGTTTGTTATGTGCAGGACAACACATGCACGGCTTTAAATTTAAACTTATAGTTCAAATGGGCATTCAAACTACATTTAAAAACTTTTGTAAATTCATGTTTGTTCCAAACAACATTCCATTAGGTAACCATTGTTACACCCGAATAACTCAAAAGGAGTAAGAAAACATTTGGGCACAGATTTTTTTTTTTTGTTTTCTTTACACTGGTAATTGGTTCTGTGTTTATTACTGGGAATTGCTAAATAAAAAGGGAATATTCTAGCAGAAACTTTATTTGTTGATCAGCAAGCATTAAGAAAACATGCCTCTTCACTGGCGTAAAGATCTTAATCCAGAAGATTTTCAAGTATTTTCAAGATTTATCTGAAAATGAATTGGGGAAACAATACTGCTGGATTTGAAAGCAACAGAAACAAGTATTTTCCTAAGAAAGTCCTGAATCAGTGACTCAGAGCAAGTTGGAGATATGGAGGTACCACTTCAACTTTAAATTCCTGCTGCTGCTGACCTGGCTAAGAACCACTTTGCTGGCCCAAATGATAATCTTCAAGCATCATATATTTGCTTACTCGAAATTATTATTATTATTATGATTATTATTTATTATTGTGTGTATACTATCTAATGAGTTTGAAGTTCCAAAAATTCCAATCCTAATCAGAACAGTTTAAAACACTAATACAGTAGAAATCCTACAAACTCGACTTAATGTGGACTGAGAAGGTAAGGAGTTATTGAAAATGACAAGTTTTACAGCATAACAAAGATGCTAATCTAAATAGCGGAATTTTCATAAAGGTGTTATATGTGCAAATTCATATACATATTAACTATGTATCAATAGTAAATATTTCTATTTGTAGTTAAATTTTAATTTGAAAAAAACATTGGCTACTTCCAAGTTAGTGACATTTGTGTCATGGTGTTTTGCAGAGACACCTTGTAAAAGAGTTACATTTATTGTTATCATTTGAAATTGTTGATGTTATCAAGTGTTGCCAGTGAAGAATGATAATTCATTTGTTTATAATGTTAAGTTATAGCAGTAAAAATTAGATTACAAATTCTTATTTTTTTGAATGACACGACAAGTTTTATGGAAAGTCAAATTATCAATATTCAAGTTTCTGAGACTCTACTGTACATTCTTTAAATTAATTAAATGGAATTATTGTTATAAGGACAATTTAGTCAGTCTTTCTAAAGAATAAAATTATTTAATTTTAGCTTTAAATGTTTCAACTGATAACCAACAAATGCTGAAAGTTTATTAAACTATTAAACTTTTTTACTTACACAATTCCTGCCAGTGTTGATGCTCGAACGAGAACAAATATTAAAATAAAGACAGCAAATAATAAAGATACTAAAGAAACCTAAAATAAAAACTTATTAAGATCATTATAATCATTTCAAATATCCAGTAAATTTATATAATAAATACCTTTGAGAGACGACTGATATTTCGATATAAAGATAAAGGTAATGTTACACATACTGTAACAAAAAATACTACAAAATGACGATTTCCCAAAACTGTATTCCGAGATACTAAAAAAATAATAATCAATGATTATAATGCAAATTATTTTTTATATTAATTTTGTTATTTAAAGATTTTTTATTAACATGCACCTGCTAACTCAAAATTCACATGTGGACAAATTTTTCAATAAACAACAGTAATTTTACATATTTTTAAATAAAAAAATTATAATTAATAAGTAGTTATAATTATAACAAAATTATAATTAATGAGTGTTAAGATATCCAGAAAACTTTGAGATACCATGCATTATATTATCATAGTTGGTAAGTAATTATAATTTTAATAATTTATTAAATAATTTAGAATCATCTGGAAGAAAAGAACTGACCCAGGGTGGGGCTTGAACCTACAACTTCCACTTGCCATGCAGTGCACTTGTCATTTACACCACCCAGACCATAGGCATGGGAGTCCCCAGCCAACATCATGATTAATCACATAAGGTTGTATCTAAATTTAAATACATCTGGAAGCAAAGGCTTGCTCAGGGTCCAGGCGGCACAATTGGCAAGCATACTGCACAGCAAGTTGTGGGTTCAAGCCCCACCCTGGGTCAGTTCTTTTCTTCCAGATGATTCTAAATTATTTAATAAATTATTAAAATTATAATTATTAATTTAGTTAAGAGATGGCACCTAATGTCTACCTCTAGTAACAAATTATTTAGTATTAATCATTAAATTAGGGGAGTCATAACTCAATTATTTAAGGTGGTCATTTGGCTATGTTTCTATATACATATTGAGCTTTGCAATGTTTGATATACTTTTGTATAGTGCTGACCATAATAAATTACTGTACTGTGTATCCACCTTCTCATTTCCCATCAGAGAAGCACACTGTTAACTCAGACTTTCATAAATTTGGACAACCTTCCTCCTTATTAATCCAAGTTAGCAAGGATTTACTGTATTTTACGTTTTCTCTTTTGATTATACAAACTCATACAAAAATCTAATTGCAAATAAGATATTTTAACTTATAAACTTACAAAAAAAAGACACTAATACAAAAACATTTTAAAGTCTTCTGCATGCCCCTAATAACCACTGGAACACAATCAACATTAGTATAGTTGATATTTTGATTCTACTGTAGTCAATGCAGCAAAAGGATAGACATGAATCAGCCTGAGCTGGAAAGGTCTACGTCAGATGAAAGAGATGGAAGAAATATATGTTATGCCTTGGGAGCTGAGACATGGATGCGATATCTTTCAACTGTTTTGTTTTTTATATTTCTAAAACGTTTTTATATAACCTTTATCATAAATAATTCTATTGTTTTACACTTTTTAAAATTTTANTGGAAAGAAGGAGAAAGCAAGAGGTCAAAGTGTGAAAAGAAAGGGTAATAGTAAAGTTTGAAAGGAAGGCATGGGAGGCCCCATGAGTGCCTGTATCACATTTATTGAAATAAAACCAGAAGATTACAATATGTTTACATAATATATTAAGTGGTTGTCATAGTATACAAACATGCCCCTAATAACCACTGGAACACAATCAACATTAGTATAGTTGATATTTTGATTCCACTATAGTCCATGCAGCAAAAGGGTAGACATGAATCAGCCTGAGCTGGAAAGGTCTATGTCAGATGAAAGAGATGGAAGAAATATATGTTATGCCTTGGGAGCTGAGACATAGATGCGATATCTTTCAACTGTTTTGTTTTTTATATTTCTAAAACGTTCTTATATAACCTTTATCNTAAGAGATTCTTGAAAAAAATTAATTGTAAAACCTGAATGGATAGTAAAATAATTTTTGGGCTACAGTTTGAAAAAATTGTAACCTATAAATTCCCCACTGTTGTCCACTGTCTGTCCTTCCTTAATCTCAAGAATGGAGTTAGATATATGAAAGTTGAGATCAGATATGGTAAGCTTAGAGGCAGGAAGTCTCAATTAACTATAGTGAACAATTAACTATTGTGAATTTTGGTTTCTATTGGAAGTCATATTATTTCAATTAAAAAATTTTTCCTGAAAAAAGTTAGATGACTGGTTATATTGCTAGCAGGAAAGTATGATGCACAGGGGAAAGCCTACTAATTTGAGATGGAAAGCATATATTTCAAATTAAATATATTAAAAATATAATTAAAAATGCAACCTGGCATTGTGACAATGTCATGATAAATAATTGCTAATTATGTCTTACTTTTAATTGCTTAAAGTTTATAATTATGATTAATTATATGTTTTGTTACAACTCACTGTTTTGAACACTAACAAACTTCATAATTTATTGTAAAACTAAAATATATATAGTACATACATTCCTTTCCTTTTCAGAGTATTAATTTACATATTTAAATTCAAAAATACTATAATAGAAAAATACTAAAATGAAAATAATTTTACTACCTATAAAAGGATAGATGAATNATCTTTCCCCAATAGATAGTTATAAATAACATGCTTACTTTTAGAAAGAACTTTTTTCATCTTATAGCTGCATTATTTATTAGAATAAATAATTCAGCTACAAGATGAAAAAAGTAATATAAATATGTATTATACTAACTTCAATGAAAGTTTTTGCATTGTTAATAAACATTGCTACAGTGATTGGAAATATGATTTCATTGGAATCATTTTCATAATTAATGCACTATAACAGTATATAAATTATATTCATATACTTAGATGGATAAAATTAAGAGCAAATAATATAATGTAAACAGATCTTACAAGTTTAGGAAAAGTACCACTGCCATTAAAACAAGCAAGAAAAGGTATTTCCTTCGGAATTAGCACAAGGTTGCTTGCTGTTGAGAATCATACAGGAACACTTTGAATGGAAAAAGCAGGTTTATTGACACAAAAGGATTTGCATTTCAGGCTTAATGCCCCTCTTCAGTCCTATTATATCAAATATATCAATGTAAAATTAATAGGGAATACCTCTAAAGTATGATATAATTCTGTAAAATGTTTGAAATGTTATTTGATTAAAAAGGTAGAAAAGTACAAAATATAAACCAATTATGACAGGCTAAAAAGTAAAGTGTGAGTATTCCCTGTATCATTATCAGAATGCCTCATGTGTTGTACAATACAGTGAAATACGATGGTGTGGGAGAGAGGGATGAAAGAAGTATATCTTAAAATGGACTCTTCTATTTAGTTAGTAATGGCTGCCAGATGTCATTGATGACAACTCCAGTGTTTAGATTCCTTCTGTGTATTTTGTTTACTTTTTTTAATAATTTCTGTGTTCAAAAAATTTTCTTTTAATAATACTTTTTTCCTTTTCTCGAACTGTACTTTCAAAAATAACTACACTTTGCCAACCTTTAACATGTAGTCTATTTTATTAAGAATTAGCAAAAATTGTGGGGAAATCTGCTGGTCTTGCAAGTAGCACTATGGGAGTGTTAATGATGCTGAGAGTCTTCCATTTCTTGACTGGAGGCAACACAAGCATAATAAATCATATTTACTTAACATCGACAATCCTATTTTTGTTTATTTCAATAATCTAACATCAGGATTGAACAACTTTTTATGACAAACGAAACAGATTATAGAATGTTTTTAACTTTAAAAGTTTTCTCAACGCCTATTGCACAAGTCCGAAAATAGATAAATAGAAACTACAGACTGAAAATGTACAAATATACGCATTATTTAATAAAACATTAATATTACTATTAATTTGTTTTTTGATTTTATTGTNAAAACCGACACAATTGAAATAAGTAAAAATAAAACCTAGTACAATGGTAATAACTATGCAAATCATATTTATATACAATAATAAGAATAACAGTAAGTTGCGGAGCACTACATATCTCCCCACCATAAAGATTTACTTCCCGTAGTGTAGCCTACAAAAGTCGATCGCTCGTTCCCTCAGATTATACGGCTTAACATGTGGTTCACTGTTAGGCACCTCACTCGCCTGATGTTGGCCGCTATCCCTTTGATTTTTCGCCTCGCCGCGTCTCTGTGCTAGCCTTTCATCAATCACATCCTCCTCATCCTCTGATTCAACCCTACTTATCCTTTTCTTTCTCTTAGTTCTCCCTTTTCTTATAATCTGCTGATCGTAACAATGCTTTATACGATCAACGTGTATGGTTTCGACGTTATTCGGGTCACCACCTTCTACCCGATATGTCGTTGGGCCCAGGACTTTCGTGATACGAAATGGACCTTTATACTTGCACGAAAACTTTCCCTTTTTAGAGCCCATCTTCTTCACCCAGACTCTTTGCCCTACAAGAAACTTCGTTAGAGTCCTACCCTTGTTACGGTAGTCCCTCCCTTTTCGATTAAATTCCCTCGCTCGCCTATTCGCGTCATCCCTTAACGAGCGAAGCTTGGTTACCAAGTATGCCCTCCGTTCGTCGATTGTCATACCCTCTGAAATTTGATCAATGTTTGGGACGCGGGGATCAAGGCCAAATAAGAGGAACGCTGGCGATTCGCCAATGGCGGAGTGATGAGAGTTGTTATATGTGAAACAAGCTGAGGAAACCATCTCATCCCATTCCACTCCCCTGTCGGCTGAAGACTTAGCGATCATCTCGATCAAGGATTTATTCACCCTTTCGCATATTCCATTGGAACATGGCCGATAAGCTGTGGTGATATTCCGGTGGATCCCCAACCACTTGCAACAGTCTGAGAAAAGTGAAGACAAAAAATTTGTGCCCCTATCGGATATAATAACTTCAGGTGCGCCATATCTACATATCACCTCATTAAAGATTGTATTGCTAATAGACCAAGCCGTTTGATCCTTTAGGGCGTGCGCCTCAACAAAACGGGTAAAAATGTCGATTATAACGAGGATGTACTGGTTCCCGTTCCTGGTCGTACAGATAGGGCCTATTATGTCGATTGCCACCTTTTGGAAGGGTGAGTCAGCTTTCTCATTTTCCTGGAAGGGGGCTTTGCCTTTATGAATGTTATGTCTTTGGCATCTCCCGCACACCTTGATGACCTCCTCTACCTTAGCTCTCAAGTTCTGGATATAATAATCTTTTTCAATGTTCCTGATGGTTTTCTTCACCCCCCAGTGCCCGGATAGATTATTTTCGTGGACCGCCCTGACTACCGCCTCAGCAAGACCTTTCACTACACACAGTTGGTTAATACATTGGTTCCGAGACCTCAGAAACCTCCTTCTATATAGACAACCATCTATCACGGCATACTGGGGCATCTTACGCTTTAGGACATCATTGTCGGGGTCACGCATTATGTCCCTTTTTATGGGGCCAAAAGTGTCATCGCAATCCTGGGATAAACGAATTTCATCCCGGCTTACGACCGCGGTCCTGACCAAATCCACACTGAACTGGTTTACCCCATTAACGTTCCTTGACAAGATATCCGCCACTGTGTTATCCACGCCTTTAACATGTTCGACCTCAATGTGGTAATCCATTAATTCCATGACCCAGCGGGTCAACCTTTTACTACCATTCTGCATGTTGCTTAGGAACACTAGGGGTTTATGGTCAGAAAGAATAGTGGTCTTTTGATCCAATATCAAAAATTTGAAATGCCTCAGAGCCAAGATAATGGCAAGACATTCCTTTTCGATTGTTGAGTAGTTCCTTTCTGCTCCTTGGAACCGCCTACTAAAATACCCAACTGGGGCCAAACCCTCTTTCTTTCGTTGCTCGAGCACTGCAGCCGCCGCGATATCGGAGGCGTCGGTATGTAAAAAAAATTGCTCATCAAAGTCAGGATGCACGAGAGTGGGAGGTCTAATTATCGCCTCCTTTAATTTCTCAAAACTCCGTTGACATTTCTCATCCCATGAAAACCTCNTACAGGACCCCCCAGTTCCACTGTGCCAACCACAGTTTGGTTTGATTTGACTTGTGGAGTATAGTCCAGATTTAGCCCCCTCAGATTTTCATTTATTCAGAGCTTTAAAGAAATGTTTGGGGGATTTGCTTTATGGATCAGGAGGAATTGGAAGACATCATTTTGGACTACTTCAAGGAACTTTACAAGCAACAGTACTGTGAAGGGATGTTTAAACTAGTTCCACGCTGAAATAAATGTCTTAACGTTTACAGTGATTATGTCAAGAAATAAACAATGTATGTAGTTTTTGTGGAATATATTAAATAATTTCTTTAATTATAAATGTTAGTGTAATTTTGGCCTGTACCTTTAATATCAGACTCCCCTTCGAACAAAAATTAACAAAACATTCTGATCACAAGTGCAATGAGATTGAAATTCCTGTGCACTCTGGGTAAATGGCTTCTAGTCTCCATTTGTCAGTAGTAGTGCTGTTTGTTTGAATGCAATTATGCAGTTTAGTGGATTTTATTTCAACAAAGCTTTCTATCAGTGATAACAGTTTCATTAACCCCTAACGCCCAGTCCCTTAATTAAAAATCAACTTTATTTTCTGCTTATTTGTTATCTTAACTAAACTTGTTTTCTTACCATTAAAAAAAAAAACATCTGTAATTATATGATAATTTACATTTTTGCTTATGTTATAGTTGCCTCTTTCATTTCATATTAATTTCTTTATTATTGGTAATAACTTAATAAACATTTTCGTTTATTTTATTTAGAATTGTGTTGATAAGTAAATTGTTTCATAGCACTTTAATATTAATTTGCAGAAGACAGCTAGACTAACTGAATTATGCTGCAACAAGGTATTAATTTCTACTGTAAGAAATAATAGAAAAGCTCATTCTTATTTACAAGGTTTTGATTTATAAGAAGTTTTCATGAATAAAGTATGCTTGTAAATCAAGATCACACTGTATTAAGATAATTAAAAGATGAAGATAAATAAATATAAATAATATTAGTGTCCCTTAGCCAGAAGTAAATCATTGGAGACTAGAGGACTAAGCTGAAAAAACTGTGATGTATTTTTCTCTTTTCCAGCCAGCCCTAGACCTATTACCTACAGTCCAAGTAAAAAAAAAGTAATAGTTGTCCAAGTTTATGTGATGAAAGTGAAAGCATATATTATATATACTGCATATGGGCACTGTTGTCTAAGCTGAGAGGACTTGATAGCTACTGTGCATGTGTATCTGATTAATCACCTATCTATGATAATGAATGATATTTATTATTAACTTGATTTTATTATCGACTTTATAATTATTATTAATCATCATAGATAGGTGATTAATCAGAGCCATAGTTGCAGGATGATGTGGCTAAGTCCCTCATAAATATTACTGTATCATCATCACAATACTGGGCTGCAATTTTTAATCATCTTTTAGTTTAAAAATCATGTGACTTCCAGTTCAGACTGGAAGTTTGTATATAATTAATTACTAATTAATTCAACTAAAAGTAATTGGTTAAGCTGCTATCTTGTATTTTTATAATTATTAAAATGAATACAATGTGACATAGTTCATATACAGTTAATTGGGGCCTCTTGTCCCTAAGATTTCCATATCTGGTCATGATTTTAATCAGTCTAACTCTATTTTTGAGATTAACAAAGGGCAGATGGACAGACAGATGACAGTAGGAATGTATAGGTCTGCAATCTGAAAATTGCAGTTCAAAAATAATGACTCCATACATAATTAATAATCAAATATATGGATAAATCAAAAGTAACTT
The DNA here is from genome assembly GCF_000671375.1 of Centruroides sculpturatus. NCBI lineage: Eukaryota > Metazoa > Arthropoda > Arachnida > Scorpiones > Buthidae > Centruroides > Centruroides sculpturatus. Next base: position 218,439 of record NW_019385382.1, read on the forward strand.
TACAAAGTCAACAGAGATTTTTTTTGTGTAAATAAAAAATACAGGATTTATCTGTAAATAATATGCTATTTTTTAACAAAATTACTCAGCCTCTTTAAGCATTAATTGCAGCTTGCTTGTTCTCTCTGCTGCTACAGCCACCTATCAATAACAACTTTCACTTCTTCAGTAGCAAAATGGTAACAACATACATTCCTTCAAATGCAGAAAAATATGAAAGTCAGAACAAATCAAACTTTATGGAGAATAATGAGAAATATTGAAACATCTGCAGCAAATCCATAGTCAGTGTGTCATATGCATTTTCTTATCCTCTTGAAAATCACTGACACCATTCTGTGACATTTTCTTGAGACATAGCATTGTCCCCATACACTTCAATGAGCTGATGAATTTCCGCAGGTAAAACATTCCTAAGTCCACAAAAATTAAATGACTGTTTAAACTTCTTTGGAAGACTACTTTTCTAAAATCTTGTTTAGAAATCTAGTCACAATTGTCCTGCATTCACAAGTCAATTCTAACCATATAATGTTACTGATCTGCATCATCACTAACTACTTAGCTTGGGGTTGCACTCAACAGTGCTTTGGTTTTGAAATTGTGGATTTTGTAAAGTTACTTTTTGGTCACCCTTTTGGTCATTACTTTTTGCTTTTTTTTATGTAAAAAAAGCAGAAACATTATTGAGACATATTTTGTTTATGTAATGAATTTGGGTTAAAAAATTTAATAATGCAGTCAAGTTAGAAATTTAACACAAAATCAGGTGGAAAAAAAGGGTCGTTCAATAAATTAAAAATATGTTTCAATTCAATGCCACAATCATGTTTAAGATCAATAAAGTCAACAGAAACACATGCCACAAAGCTATTAAGAATTTGTATTTTGCCATACAGTATGAGCAAAACACAAATATATTCATTTTTCACTCAAATATTAACTAAATTATTATTTATGAACAAAAGTTTTTACATATTATTCAAATTTCAAAATCGCAGAACAGAGAATAGTTAATCAGAATATATATTATTTTATCATCTTCATTCATTTTATAGGTCTGTTCGTGTGAGGAACGCTATTGATGATATAGCTATCATGTGATCAACATATACATCTGTTATTATTTTATGAAATTATAGCTTATGTCAAACCTCAAACCTGAAATATCTTAAAATATTTTTCTCTAAAACAATAAAAATTATCTATAAAAAATTTATTGTTAATGTACAAGATTTTGCATAAGTTTGGTCCCATAGGAGTTATGAGATGTTTGTTCTTTTACAGGTTAAGCATGAAGCATGGCATTGAATAAGAAGGAACAAATTAAAGTTATTTTGATGGTATGAATCTGCAGTCAGTATGAAGTTGCCAAAATGTTTAACAGGCTGTATCCAGACTTCTTATCAATCACATACAGTGATCTGGATGTAGCCTTTTAATACTAGAATTATGAATGGAGCCAAATTGACCCTGGCTGCATATTATTTTTCTAGTAGTTCATTTACTGTATATTTGATTGGCTTGAAATTTTACAAGTTTTCATGAATTGGTGATTTTACCACATAGTAAAAAATGTAACCAAATAATTTTAAAGGAATCCAAGAAAATTGAATACATCTGTAATTATAGTCAAGGGTTGGTTTGACACTATGCATTATATAGTGCATGTATTTGTCAATTTTCATTGATAGCTGACAAGCTGCTTTCAAAGCTTTTTCTATAGTTACTGGAAACTATAGTATAGTCATAGGTTAAATGTTTGTTATGTGCAGGACAACACATGCACGGCTTTAAATTTAAACTTATAGTTCAAATGGGCATTCAAATTACATTTAAAAACTTTTATAAATTCATGTTTGTTCCAAACAACATTCCATTAGGTAACCATTGTTACACCCGAATAACTCAAAAGGAGTAAGAAAACATTTGTGCACAGATTTTTTTTTTTTGTTTTCTTTACACTGGTAATTGGTTCTGTGTTTATTACTGGGAATTGCTAAATAAAAAGGGAATATTCTAGCAGAAACTTTATTTGTTGATCAGCAAGCATTAAGAAAACATGCCTCTTCACTGGCGTAAAGATCTTAATCCAGAAGATTTTCAAGTATTTTCAAGATTTATCTGAAAATGAATTGGGGAAACAATACTGCTGGATTTGAAAGCAACAGAAACAAGTATTTTCCTGAGAAAGTCCTGAATCAGTGACTCAGAGCAAGTTGGAGATATGGAGGTACCACTTCAACTTTAAATTCCTGCTGCTGCTGACCTGGCTAAGAACCACTTTGCTGGCCCAAATGATAATCTTCAAGCATCATATATTTGCTTACTCGAAATTATTATTATTATTATGATTATTATTTATTATTGTGTGTATACTATCTAATGAGTTTGAAGTTCCAAAAATTCCAATCCTAATCAGAACAGTTTAAAACACTAATACAGTAGAAATCCTACAAACTCGACTTAATGTGGACTGAGAAGGTAAGGAGTTATTGAAAATGACAAGTTTTACAGCATAACAAAGATGCTAATCTAAATAGCGGAATTTTCATAAAGGTGTTATATGTGCAAATTCATATACATATTAACTATGTATCAATAGTAAATATTTCTATTTGTAGTTAAATTTTAATTTGAAAAAAACATTGGCTACTTCCAAGTTAGTGACATTTGTGTCATGGTGTTTTGCAGAGACACCTTGTAAAAGAGTTACATTTATTGTTATCATTTGAAATTGTTGATGTTATCAAGTGTTGCCAGTGAAGAATGATAATTCATTTGTTTATAATGTTAAGTTATAGCAGTAAAAATTAGATTACAAATTCTTATTTTTTTGAATGACACGACAAGTTTTATGGAAAGTCAAATTATCAATATTCAAGTTTCTGAGACTCTACTGTACATTCTTTAAATTAATTAAATGGAATTATTGTTATAAGGACAATTTAGTCAGTCTTTCTAAAGAATAAAATTATTTAATTTTAGCTTTAAATGTTTCAACTGATAACCAACAAATGCTGAAAGTTTATTAAACTATTAAACTTTTTTACTTACACAATTCCTGCCAGTGTTGATGCTCGAACGAGAACAAATATTAAAATAAAGACAGCAAATAATAAAGATACTAAAGAAACCTAAAATAAAAACTTATTAAGATCATTATAATCATTTCAAATATCCAGTAAATTTATATAATAAATACCTTTGAGAGACGACTGATATTTCGATATAAAGATAAAGGTAATGTTACACATACTGTAACAAAAAATACTACAAAATGACGATTTCCCAAAACTGTATTCCGAGATACTAAAAAAATAATAATCAATGATTATAATGCAAATTATTTTTTATATTAATTTTGTTATTTAAAGATTTTTTATTAACATGCACCTGCTAACTCAAAATTCACATGTGGACAAATTTTTCAATAAACAACAGTAATTTTACATATTTTTAAATAAAAAAATTATAATTAATAAGTAGTTATAATTATAACAAAATTATAATTAATGAGTGTTAAGATATCCAGAAAACTTTGAGATACCATGCATTATATTATCATAGTTGGTAAGTAATTATAATTTTAATAATTTATTAAATAATTTAGAATCATCTGGAAGAAAAGAACTGACCCAGGGTGGGGCTTGAACCTACAACTTCCACTTGCCATGCAGTGCACTTGTCATTTACACCACCCAGACCATAGGCATGGGAGTCCCCAGCCAACATCATGATTAATCACATAAGGTTGTATCTAAATTTAAATACATCTGGAAGCAAAGGCTTGCTCAGGGTCCAGGCGGCACAATTGGCAAGCATACTGCACAGCAAGTTGTGGGTTCAAGCCCCACCCTGGGTCAGTTCTTTTCTTCCAGATGATTCTAAATTATTTAATAAATTATTAAAATTATAATTATTAATTTAGTTAAGAGATGGCACCTAATGTCTACCTCTAGTAACAAATTATTTAGTATTAATCATTAAATTAGGGGAGTCATAACTCAATTATTTAAGGTGGTCATTTGGCTATGTTTCTATATACATATTGAGCTTTGCAATGTTTGATATACTTTTGTATAGTGCTGACCATAATAAATTACTGTACTGTGTATCCACCTTCTCATTTCCCATCAGAGAAGCACACTGTTAACTCAGACTTTCATAAATTTGGACAACCTTCCTCCTTATTAATCCAAGTTAGCAAGGATTTACTGTATTTTACGTTTTCTCTTTTGATTATACAAACTCATACAAAAATCTAATTACAAATAAGATATTTTAACTTATAAACTTACAAAAAAAAGACACTAATACAAAAACACTTTAAAGTCTTCTGCATGCCCCTAATAACCAAGTTAAACACCAAGTTAAAGAGATAAGAGAGCTGTCCGTTTGTGGTTACAGACTTTGCCCTATTTGGAAATGGAAAGAAGGAGAAAGCAAGAGGTCAAAGTGTGAAAAGAAAGGGTAATAGTAAAGTTTGAAAGGAAGGCATGGGAGGCCCCATGAGTGCCTGTATCACATTTATTGAAATAAAACCAGAAGATTACAATATGTTTACATAATATATTAAGTGGTTGTCATAGTATACAAACATGCCCCTAATAACCACTGGAACACAATCAACATTAGTATAGTTGATATTTTGATTCCACTATAGTCCATGCAGCAAAAGGGTAGACATGAATCAGCCTGAGCTGGAAAGGTCTATGTCAGATGAAAGAGATGGAAGAAATATATGTTATGCCTTGGGAGCTGAGACATAGATGCGATATCTTTCAACTGTTTTGTTTTTTATATTTCTAAAACGTTCTTATACAACCTTTATCATAAATAATTCTATTGTTTTACATTTTTTAAAATTTTATAACTTTTCCTTAATTCCAACTTTATACATTAATCATATGTCTCCTTCCATCCTTTTCATCTGATGTACTGTACACCCTTCCAGCTCAGACTGACTCATCTAATCTCTTGCTGTGCAGACTGTAGTGCTGACTGTGTTCTGACAGTTAGAAAAAGATGTGTAGAAAACTTCAACATGTTTTTGTATTAATCTTTTTTTTTTTTGCAATTTTACAATATATTTCTGTCCTGGATTTTAGAACTTTTATTTTTACAGATATTTTAAATTATTTAAATAATTTCTAAAAATATTCTAAATGAAATAAATGAATGTACAGTATATCTTTTTTCCTAAAAATTAATTCCTAAGTTAATTATGATAACAGAAAGATATAACATACCTCCAAAAATTCTCATTAGAACTTTAGTAATTGTATCTCCAATAATGATATTATAACTGATCATTGCTATAAAAATAAAAATTATTAAAATTATAATATAAAAGCAATTAAAATTAGTGTAATAGCTGACATATTTTGTATCAGATCATATATTACAGTAAATTTTCTAAAAAAATTTGACCACAAACTTTTGTAAATTTAGATGCAATTCTTTATTATAGAAAAAAAATTATAGCATTTATTCTAATAACAGCACATTACAACTTTTTTCACCTTGCAACTGCACTGTCTATAAGAGGGCTACTACTACTAACAGAACTTGGTTGAGAGCAAGTATTACTAGAATCTGGTAATTTTCACTTTTTTATTATTCAAACAATAATGCAATACTCAACATACACACACTTTATTTTAACATAAAATAAGAATGACAATATTTAATAGAATGTGCAATTTTCTGATTACAATAAGCCTTATCTTTCCCCAATAGATAGTTATAAATAACATGCTTACTTTTAGAAAGAACTTTTTTCATCTTATAGCTGCATTATTTATTAGAATAAATAATTCAGCTACAAGATGAAAAAAGTAATATAAATATGTATTATACTAACTTCAATGAAAGTTTTTGCATTGTTAATAAACATTGCTACAGTGATTGGAAATATGATTTCATTGGAATCATTTTCATAATTAATGCACTATAACAGTATATAAATTATATTCATATACTTAGATGGATAAAATTAAGAGCAAATAATATAATGTAAACAGATCTTACAAGTTTAGGAAAAGTACCACTGCCATTAAAACAAGCAAGAAAAGGTATTTCCTTCGGAATTAGCACAAGGTTGCTTGCTGTTGAGAATCATACAGGAACACTTTGAATGGAAAAAGCAGGTTTATTGACACAAAAGGATTTGCATTTCAGGCTTAATGCCCCTCTTCAGTCCTATTATATCAAATATATCAATGTAAAATTAATAGGGAATACCTCTAAAGTATGATATAATTCTGTAAAATGTTTGAAATGTTATTTGATTAAAAAGGTAGAAAAGTACAAAATATAAACCAATTATGACAGGCTAAAAAGTAAAGTGTGAGTATTCCCTGTATCATTATCAGAATGCCTCATGTGTTGTACAATACAGTGAAATACGATGGTGTGGGAGAGAGGGATGAAAGAAGTATATCTTAAAATGGACTCTTCTATTTAGTTAGTAATGGCTGCCAGATGTCATTGATGACAACTCCAGTGTTTAGATTCCTTCTGTGTATTTTGTTTACTTTTTTTAATAATTTCTGTGTTCAAAAAATTTTCTTTTAATAATACTTTTTTCCTTTTCTCGAACTGTACTTTCAAAAATAACTACACTTTGCCAACCTTTAACATGTAGTCTATTTTATTAAGAATTAGCAAAAATTGTGGGGAAATCTGCTGGTCTTGCAAGTAGCACTATGGGAGTGTTAATGATGCTGAGAGTCTTCCATTTCTTGACTGGAGGCAACACAAGCATAATAAATCATATTTACTTAACATCGACAATCCTATTTTTGTTTATTTCAATAATCTAACATCAGGATTGAACAACTTTTTATGACAAACGAAACAGATTATAGAATGTTTTTAACTTTAAAAGTTTTCTCAACGCCTATTGCACAAGTCCGAAAATAGATAAATAGAAACTACAGACTGAAAATGTACAAATATACGCATTATTTAATAAAACATTAATATTACTATTAATTTGTTTTTTGATTTTATTGTTTAGTGTGGGTGCTAAAATGATATTATATGGTGTTAGTATTCTTTGGATGTTTTCAAAAACAGTAGGGATATAATCTAATTTTCTATAAATTATTTGTGTCTTTGGTTTTGGTTGACATATCATGTGGTTGTGTAGCCATTTGTTGTAATTCTGTTTGGGTAGTTATTTAATTGAAAGGTGCAGTAAATATGTTCTATTGCTATGTTTTGATTTGTAGTATCACTTGTATGTGTTTTGATTTTATTGACATACATATTGAATATGTTCTTTTTAATATACATGGGTGTACTGGAGTAGAAGTTGACTACTTCACCAATGCCACAGGACCATATATATTTCTTAAAAGCAACAAAATTATCACTTCCCAGTAAGCAATGTCCAAAAAATTAAGTCTGCTATCATTTTCGCTCTCCATATCAAAGCATACATTGCCCTGGACACTGCTAACACACTGAAGTATAACCTGGAGATTGGATAAGTTCTTGTTATATACAACAAAGCAGTTGTCAACATAATGGTCAATAAACCTACTTTTTCCACTCAGTGTTACTGTATGATTTGTTCTCAACAGCAAACTTGTGCTAATTCTGAAGGAAATACAAGCAAGAAAATATTTATGAACTAGGACATCATGTGACTTTATCATATCGTGATAGAATTGAGATGGAGCTGAAAGAAAGGAGCAATCCCTGCACTTGTTAAGGCACAGAAGAGGTTAGCCATGAAAGACACAACCTTTGCACTGCCTGAGTACAGAGAGATGATCCTTGCACTTGCCAACATGAAGAGACAATCCAAGAACAAAGCAATCACCATCAATTGCTTTGTTCTTGTGTTTTGTTCATTTTTCATGCATATTTTTTGTCAGGCACATGTAATGCTGTTTTTATTTTTGACCTCTAGGCCTAAATTCCTTTAGGTGTACTCAGTCACATCAGAGAACATGAACATAGTCACTTTAATACCTCTGTATATTGAAAACAAAGTCATGAACTATTTTTTTACATTTAAATGGACCCTCATTATATTTTTGGATTCCTAATTGCAATTAATGGAAAATGGCAAAGTCAATTCTATAAGCTCATAGAAGGCATGCTAGCAACTGTGGAACATCATACAACAAAGTTGTGCAATATCACTTTGTCGCACACACTCATGCTACAACTTTATAGCTCAAAAACAAAGTCATCGTCACCCAAATTTTTATTACAGTTTTGGATTCCTCATTGCAATTAATGAAAAAGGGCAAAGTTTAATCAAAATAAATCAAACATATTTTGGAAACAAACATAATTCTGTAAAGCACATAGAAGAGGCTTTGCTAACATTCCACCTCAAATATACAAGGAAGTAAAAAAATAAACATGAATATGACTTGCCCAAATTTTAAAAAATCACTAATTACTTAGAGATATTCTATCTTTGATATTATTATTATTTGGGAGCATACTCCATCTCACACCCCTCAAAAAGATTCTGTTTTACAACATATAGGAGTTAATAATAAAACAAAAGCCTATAGCCATTCCATACTTAGATTATTTAAGTAAAGTTGTTATCATAAATAAGAAATATTTAATTTTTAATGTTAATTATTAATATCATTGGAATTTTCTTAATTATCATCATACNCTCTTTCTTTCGTTGCTCGAGCACTGCAGCCGCCGCGATATCGGAGGCGTCGGTATGTAAAAAAAATTGCTCATCAAAGTCAGGATGCACGAGAGTGGGAGGTTTAATTATCGCCTCCTTTAATTTCTCAAAACTCCGTTGACATTTCTCATCCCATGAAAACCTCCTTCCTCTTTTTGTAAGCTCGGTAAGAGGAGCTGCAATTTCAGAAAAGGATGGAACAAAACTCCGGAAGAAACCCACCATGCCAAGAAAGCTGCGAACACCCTTCGTGTTCTTTGGTGCATCCAAACGCTCGATAGATTCGACGTTACTGGGGTCGGGCCTTACCCCTTCGCTATTAACAATATGACCCAAGTATTTCACTTCACGTGCAAGTAATTGGCACTTATCCGGGTTCAGCTTTAGGCCCTCGGTTGTTAGGGTGCCAATCACACGGTCGAGCAATTCAAGATGATCTTCCAAGTTCCGTGAAAATATAACAATATCGTCTTGGAACACGAAACAGCTACTCCCCACAAACTTAGCCAGGACTTTAGTCATTACATATTGGAAAAATCTACCGCTATTCTTTCCCCCTTGANACCAAATAATTTTAAAGGAATCCAAGAAAATTGAATACATCTGTAATTATAGTCAAGGGTTGGTTTGACACTATGCATTATATAGTGCATGTATTTGTCAATTTTCATTGATGGCTGACAAGCTGCTTTCAAAGCTTTTTCTATAGTTACTGGAAACTATAGTATAGTCATAGGTTAAATGTTTGTTATGTGCAGGACAACACATGCACGGCTTTAAATTTAAACTTATAGTTCAAATGGGCATTCAAACTACATTTAAAAACTTTTGTAAATTCATGTTTGTTCCAAACAACATTCCATTAGGTAACCATTGTTACACCCGAATAACTCAAAAGGAGTAAGAAAACATTTGGGCACAGATTTTTTTTTTTTTTTTTGTTTTCTTTACACTGGTAATTGGTTCTGTGTTTATTACTGGGAATTGCTAAATAAAAAGGGAATATTCTAGCAGAAACTTTATTTGTTGATCAGCAAGCATTAAGAAAACATGCCTCTTCACTGGCATAAAGATCTTAATCCAGAAGATTCTTTGCGTATTTTCAAGATTTATCTGAAAATGAATTGGAGAAACAATACTGCTGGATTTGAAAGCAACAGAAACAAGTATTTTCCTGAGAAAGTCCTGAATCAGTGACTCAGAGCAAGTTGGAGATATGGAGGTACCACTTCAACTTTAAATTCCTGCTGCTGCTGACCTGGCTAAGAACCACTTTGCTGGCCCAAATGATAATCTTCAAGCATCATATATTTGCTTACTTGAAATTATTATTATTATTATTATTATTTATTATTGTGTGTATACTATCTAATAAGTTTGAAGTTCCAAAAATCCCAATCCTAATCAGAACAGTTTAAAACACTAATACAGTAGAAATCCTACAAACTCGACTTAATGTGGACTGAGAAGGTAAAGAGTTATTGAAAATGACAAGTTTTACAGCATAACAAAGATGATAATCTAAATAGCGGAATTTTCATAAAGGTGTTATATGTGCAAATTTATATACATATTAACTATGTATCAATAGTAAATATATCTCTTTGTAGTTAAATTTTAATTTAAAAAAAACATTGGCTACTTCCAAGTTAGTGACATTTGTGTCATGGTGTTTTGAAGACACCTTGTAAAAGGGTTACATTTATTGTTATCATTTGAAATTGTTGATGTTATCAAGTGTTGTCAGTGAAGAATGATAATTCATTTGTTTATAATGTTAAGTTATAGCAGTAAAAATTAGATTACAAATTCTTATTTTTTTAAATGACATGACAAGTTTTATGGAAGGTCAAATTATCAAGATTCAAGTTTCTGAGACTCTACTGTNTTCAGCTTTAGGCCCTCGGTTGTTAGGGTGCCAATCACACGGTCGAGCAATTCAAGATGATCTTCCAAGTTCCGCGAAAATATAACAATATCGTCTTGGAACACAAAACAGCTACTCCCCACAAACTTAGCCAGGACTTTAGTCATTACATATTGAAAAAATCTACCGCTATTCTTTCCCCCTTGGGGCATCCTACACAGTTGATATTTACCCCAAGGCGTGGTAAACGCAAAGACATGCCTCACCTTGGGGTCGAGGGGAATTTGAAAATAGCCGGCCTTTAAGTCCAACACACAGAAATATTTATTCCCATTTAGTTGCGCCAGGATGTCATCGATTCTGGCCATGGGGAAGATCTGGGATTTTGTTATGTTATTGACCTTTCGCAGGTCTAGGGTGATCCGGATTTCGCCGGAACTTTTGGGGACAATGTGAATAGGCGAGTTCCAATCAGAGGAGCTCTCCTCACATATTCCAGCTTTTATTAAATCACTAATTTGTTTCTTTAGACCAGGGAGATAACTAAAGGGGATCCTGTACTGCCTCACGTTAATAGGCTGATCCGTAGTCAGGGTCACAGAGTGCATGTAATTATTTGTGCCTGGTAATTCGGATAATTCCCTAGCAGTTGAATCGGGATACCTATCCAACACCTCAATCACTCTTTTCTTGACATCATCATCAATGTGATCTAATTTCCACCCGTTTCTCTCGGCACACCTGTCACTGTTAATGCCAATGATAACATCCCCTCGGTCAATTCGTTGGTTCAAACTATTCACAGCCTTAATTCCAGTTAACACATCCGGGTTACGGCAGATAACATCCATACCTATTATTATATCGTAATTGGTGCACTCGGGAAATTTAACACTTGGTGCCTTAACACATACCTTATTACCGTTTTCAAATAGGCACTCAATCATAACAGCCTCACGGCTTTCGATCAGCGTTCCTGACATCCTGCTTATCCGTGAATCGTCTGCTACCACCCATCCCCAATTCCTAGATCTTATGCGTTCAGTCAGTGTACTTTTGATCACCGTTTTCTCAGCCCCCGTGTCTACCAGACCCTTAATTTCCACGCCTTCAATCTCCCCCTCTATTAGGGGTAACCCTCTCTCAGATACACGTACCCCTGTTGTCAGGTTAAGCCTAACGGTCGGGTCACTCGCCTGACTCCTCGAATGACCCTTAACTAGTTTAAATTCTTCCTTTTATCACAATGTCGTGCAAAATGGCCATTTTCGCCGCACGAATAACACCTTCCTTTCCCTTTTTCTCGTTGCCTAAAACCTCCCATTTCCTTTACGCACTCAACGAGCGAGGCAACGGATTCACTTAAAGCTTTCACCTGGCCTTCAAGTTTCACAACGCGGTTATGCATCTCGCCCCCTTTTTCTGTGGTCACGTCCTTTTGATCAGAATTTACACACACCTCTCTAACGGGTCCCCTTCCGCAAGCCGTTTCGTTCTCTTCCTCTTCTTCAGCCCTCCGGATAGCCTGGTCCAACGTCTCAGGCCGACTCTGGATAACCGACTTACGAATGTCGGGGTTTAGGCCTTTCATGAAACAGTCTTTTATGGTGTTATCGCGTAGGGTAGCCAGGTTTTGGTTTCGGGCTACGGCCCGGGAATACAATGATTTTATGCGTACGCACTACTCGTATGCCTTTTCCCCCCTTTTCTGCGACATTTTTAGAACTTGGTCGAATGGGACCTGCTCTTTGCCCTTACGATCGAAACATTTCACAAGAGCCTCTTTTATTTCGTCGTACGAAGTCACACCTTGGTCCTTCAAGTCGAAGAGCACCGACAGCGGTTCTCCCTTAATCCTCGCTCGGACCACGGTCACCTTTACCCTTTCTCCCCACCCAGCTAACACCGCCACATCTTCCACAGTCTGAAAGAACCGATGGATGTCTATAGTATCACCCGGCAAGTTAGAAAAACACGGGATCATGCCCATGAACCCCGTAACAATAGGAACATTGCATATTTCCGCTACAGACCCACTAACTTCGCTGTTCATCATTACAACACACCAGAACTGATCACACGCATGAATACACAAATATTACTAACCCGTAATGGACGGGGTTGGAGAGAAAGGAATTACAATTTCGGCCGGCTTCACAAATTAAAACTTAATCCTGTCGCGGACGCCAATTGTTAGGTCGTAGCTTGACCGAAGTCTATCAAGCTGAGACAAAAAAAACATATATATAGCCGGCTTACAAAAATATTTCTTTATTTCACACGGGTTTCGAGGTTACAACTGAGGGCTCATACGAACTCTCAATAAAACCTAAGTTACAACACCACGTGTCCGAATACAAAATACCTAACCCCTTCACTCTCCTTCCTCCCTTTTCAGTTATTTTAGCGTACACAGGCCAGACCCGTTACATTAACACGCGAAGAACAAATCCTTTTAACAGACTACTCACTAGGAGAATCCGGCACTTGAANATCAAGTGTTGTCAGTGAAGAATGATAATTCATTTGTTTATAATGTTAAGTTATAGCAGTAAAAATTAGATTACAAATTCTTATTTTTTTAAATGACATGACAAGTTTTATGGAAGGTCAAATTATCAAGATTCAAGTTTCTGAGACTCTACTGTACATTCTTTAAATTAATTAAATGGAATTATTGTTATAAGGACAATTTAGTCAGTCTTTCTAAAGAATAAAATTATTTAATTTTAGCTTTAAATGTTTCAACTGATAACCAACAAATGCTGAAAGTTTATTAAACTATTAAACTTTTTTACTTACACAATTCCTGCCAGTGTTGATGCTCGAACGAGAACAAATATTAAAATAAAGACAGCAAATAATAAAGATACTAAAGAAACCTAAAATAAAAACTTATTAAGATCATTATAATCATTTCAAATATCCAGTAAATTTATATAATAAATACCTTTGAGAGACGACTGATATTTCGATATAAAGATAAAGGTAATGTTACACATACTGTAACAAAAAATACTACAAAATGACGATTTCCCAAAACTGTATTCCGAGATACTAAAAAAATAATAATCAATGATTATAATGCAAATTATTTTTTATATTAATTTTGTTTTTGTGCTTGTGTAGGAAGTGTGAAGACATGACATTTTTCTTTGTATTCAGTCTTTAATGTTGTAAAAATTTTACAATTTCTTCGTGTAATTATTATGAAAAATGTAACTTACTCTGAAATTGCTTGCAANGGACCACGGTCACCTTTACCCTTTCTCCCCACCCAGCTAACACCGCCACATCTTCCACAGTCTGAAAGAACCGATGGATGTCTAGAGTATCACCCGGCAAGTTAGAAAAACACGGGATCATGCCCATGAACCCCGTAACAATAGGAACATTGCATATTTCCGCTACAGACCCACTAACTTCGCCGTTCATCATTACAACACACCAGAACTGATCACACGCATGAATACACAAATATTACTAACCCGTAATGGACGGGGTTGGAGAGAAAGGAATTACAATTTCGGCCGGCTTCACAAATTAAAACTTAATCCTGTCGCGGACGCCAATTGTTAGGTCGTAGCTTGACCGAAGTCTATCAAGCTGAGACAAAAAAAACATATATATAGCCGGCTTACAAAAATATTTCTTTATTTCACACGGGTTTCGAGGTTACAACTGAGGGCTCATACGAACTCTCAATAAAACCTAAGTTACAACACCACGTGTCCGAATACAAAATACCTAACCCCTTCACTCTCCTTCCTCCCTTTTCAGTTATTTTAGCGTACACAGGCCAGACCCGTTACATTAACACGCGAAGAACAAATCCGTTTAACAGACTACTCACTAGGAGAATCCGGCACTTGAAAAACGGTCAGGTGTTGGACCAAAGTTTCTTCCTATTCGGGAAATATATGTCCCTGTCGATGTATCGGGTAATATAGCTTCCCGAATCCGCGCGGTCCCTTTTTCGTACCGCGCGGATGCACTTCGATTCTGTCCCCTTCTACTCGGTAAGTCTCTCCTTCTCTCAATGGTGTTGTATGACTTTTTCGATTGGCGATCTACGATAGAAGACAGGAACAAGAACCAAAACTCCTCTGGCATCACATACGTATCTGCTATATATACCCTTGGGTTTCCAAACCCACCTGACTTCTTCGTTGGCCAATCACAAAGGTCCGGGTTCAACAAAGGGAAGGGGTAGAGAGTAAGGGGTACACGTGTTCTACAAACACAAAGAAGAAACACAAAAAAAAAAAAACCGACACAATTGAAATAAGTAAAACCTAAACCTAGTACAAATGGTAATAACCATGCAAATCATATTTATATACAATAATAAGAATAACAGCAAGTTGCAGAGCACTACACACTCATTAAGCGAAACAATTTTTTCCATATAAATTAATGTAAAATACAATAACACATTCCATGTCAAAAAAAATACTCAAATATTTTATGTATAACATTTATTCAAAGAAAATTATACAATATACATTGTTAAGGAGCTTGAATCTTCATCTTTTCTTCTAGCACAAAATGAATCAACCTGGAATGCAAATTCGATTCGCAGGGGGAAAAAAAAAAATCACAGGTAATATGTCTGATAAACATGCCAAATGATATGCCAAATTCTTGGGCTGTGTAAAGGCTATAATTAAATATTAGAAATTAGTTACTTTGACTAGAGGTAATAGATTTAATACCAGATGGCAGTTATGCTGCCATCTGGTATTAAATTTAATAATTATAAATAATTAATTTTTAATTTAGACATTTTTAAAATTTAATTTGGAATTGGTCATTAAATTTAATACGAGATGGCAGCATAACTGCCTACCTCNCATATTTTGGAAACAAACATAATTCTGTAAAGCACATAGAAGAGGCTTTGCTAACATTCCACCTCAAATATACAAGGAAGTAAAAAAATAAACATGAATATATATGACTTGCCCAAATTTTAAAAAATCACTAATTACTTAGAGATATTCTAGCTTTGATATTATTATTATTTGGGAGCATACTCCATCTCACACCCCTCAAAAAGATTCTGTTTTACAACATATAGGAGTTAATAATAAAACAAAAGCCTATAGCCATTCCATACTTAGATTATTTAAGTAAAGTTGTTATCATAAATAAGAAATATTTAATTTTTAATGTTAATTATTAATATCATTGGAATTTTCTTAATTATCATCATACTTCTATATCTAATTTTAATTTTATATCAACATTTTAAATCAATAGAAAATTAAAATATTTTACAATCATAATTGGTTGGTTTTTTAAATTACATATTTTAAATTTCACACAGTGTATGCAGTTCATATTAATCTTAAATAACTTGTTCTTAATTTTTAAATAAGCTATATTTTATACATGTCAAACATTTGAGTATGCAAGATTTTCCATTTATTTTTAAAGATTTTAATACCAATAGATTGAATTCATTTATTTATTTCATGTATAAAGAAAGTTTTATTCTAAAATTTCAGTAAGTCAAATATAGTTCAAGAAACTGCAATGGAAAATTTTAGATTAAAAAAATTTATATTATTAAGTGTTCTAAAACTGTAATGAAAAATACAAGTAGAATTACATCCCTTGATTTTTAGTTGTTCTAAAGTAGTCTAGGTTCATTTCATTCACATACAATTAATTAAATACACTTTATTTTAATTTTTCTATCATATAGAAAAAACTTGATAAAGTTTAAAAAAACAGAAGTACTATAAATTTCTTGCAAATAACCTGCAGCTTATCTGTATTTGAAAGTCAACTTGAAAGCAGGTGGAGGTTAGGTGCTGTCAGAGGTTTCCTATTGATTTTAAATTGCAATTACAAACTCATCAAACCACTTTTCATTTATCAAAACTTACCAAAAGCATATTTCTAAACTGTGAAAATCTTTTATACACTGCACATAATCATCTGTCATCACAATTTTTCTGGAAACCATCAGACACATACGTGTGAGCATCATATTTTGTTATCTCCCATTTACATAATATCAATTAAAACATGAATTAATTTATTAAACACTACTACTATAACTTGTATCTCAAAAGCTAACAAATTTCTGCTAATTCTCTTTCTATATAACGACTTTCAGAGAACTACTTAAAAAGTAACTGTCAATTTTATCGTAGGATAGTTCTATACAAAGAATAAGAACTAAGCAATCAATTCTCAAGAACATGTCATTTAATGCTGTGGAATCTGCACAAATTTCTTAGTAAAATATATGACAACAACATTAACTAAAATAGCTGTATTTATTATTTATTTATTTTATGGCTAATAAGGAAATCATTTCCACCAAGAGTTAACTTAGCTGTATTGCCACCTCAACTTGTCTCAATCCCAGGTGAGACTCTTCATACATCAATTATACTAGATATTATTAACAATAAAGTCTTTTTCTATTTAATTTTATCATGATTATTTTAGCATTTTATTATTATTGTTATTATATATTCTATTACTATTATTTGATAAAAATAAAATTGAAATGAAAGGAAGCAAATAAATTATTTTCAGTTCCATTTTGTATTTTTGACATATACAGGTTAGACCAGGGGTTCTTAACCTCTATTGTTCTATAGACCCCTTTTCCAGTCAGGTGAAAGTCAGGTCCCTTCTCAGAATAATGTTTTTAAATGCATAAAATAAAATTACAAAAGAAATCAGTTATATAGAAATACATTTATTAAAACAAAAAGCATTTGATATAGTAATATATATGCTACTTTCTTAACACAATAACTAAGAAATCATGCAACTTTGTCATGTGGCAATAGAATTGAGGTAGGAGCCTCAAAGAAAGAAGTGATTCTTGCACTTGTTAGGTACAGAAGAGACAATCCTCCTACCTGCCAGCATGATAGATGTGCAGTGGCATGTTATTTTATGGGCAAAATAGCATTTCCCTGGGGCTCCTACCAATAGGGGTCCCAAACCAATCTTTTATAGAAAAATATTTTCCCAAAAAGCTTCCCTTAAAGAAAAATGTCTGAAGTCAACACTGTACATGGACCCCCTAATTTAAATTTGCCTGGGTCCCACAAAGCTATAATGCACTAGTTCAGATGCAATCCTTGCCTATCAGATATAGAGAGATGATCCTTGCACTTTCTATCATGAAGAGGCAATCCAAGAACAAAATAATCAATGAGAATTGCTTTGTTCTTATGTTTTTTTTTTTTTTGTTTAATGCATCTATTTTCTGTTAGGTCCACAGAATATTGTTTTTTGTTTTTATTTGAGATCCCTAAATTTCATTAAGCATGTTCAATTGTATCAGAGAGCATGGACATTGTAACTTTGACCCTGCTATGTATTGAAAATGAAAATATAAACCCCTATTTTTTTACATTTACATGGACCTTCATTACATTTTTGGATTCCCTATCGCTATTAATGGAATATGGCAAAATTTTATTAAAATTGGTCCATCAAATTTTGAGAAAGAACTCAATTCTATAAGCCTATAGAAGATGTGCTTGCAACCTTGGGACACCACCCAACAAAGTTGTGCAATTCATGTAATATTGCTTTGTTGCACATGCTCACGCTACAACCTTATATCTTGAAAATGAAGTCATGGATACACCTTTTTTATTGAACTTTTGGATTCCTCATCATCATAAATGCAAAATGGCAAAATTTAATCAAAATTGATCAATCAAATTTTGAGATCAAAAGCAATGTTGTAAGCCACATAGAAGAAGCTTCACTAATGTTCCACCTCAATTAACAATTTCATATAATAATAGAAAATTAAGATAAGTTCATTTTTGCTCTTCCAAGCCTACAGACCCCTGAAAACTTTCTACACACTCCCTGGGAATCTGTGGACCTCTGGTTAAGAACAACTGGTTTAGACTATCATAAGCAATCCACAGCATGTGACAACGAAATATGTAACCTCTAGGGCAGGCATGGCCAACATACAGCCCGTGATTAATCTTTTAATATTAGTCCAAATAGCTTGATGAAAAAAATTCTGACGACTAAAAAAAAAAGTCAACAACTCACTGTGCGTTTAGAGTTAACCCTTCATTACAAATCTCATAAGTACAGCATAGAATATTAGAATGTTGATAAAGCATGATAATGTGAAAAATGTATCTGTAATCTCTATGTACTATACAATTTAGTCTCTACAGGGTGGCACCACAATGAGATCTCGTACCACATCAAAATCTTCCTAGGGGCGGCCCTAAAAAGATTTTGAGGTGGTACGAGATCTCATTGTTCAGCCTGGTTCAGCCTGTGAAAAAAGTTCTCTTTCCAATTTGGCCCAGGGACAAAAACTGTTGGCCACCCCTGCTCTAGGGCTTTGACTACATAATTTAATTTCCTATTTTCTACCTCATGGTATTAAGCAGATATATGTGAAAAACATCATTTAAATTAAATGTGACCAGTGAAAAAAATGAGAATAAACTATATATTACTATTTCCTTAAAAATTTTCAAATAAAATATGCAAATTTAGTGTATGTATTGCCCCTACATTATGCAATAAATTAAAAATCTATTTCCTAAAAATAATAAAACAAAAATAAAAAAAGGAAAAAAAACACTGGAAGTATAGTTTATAGATTACAATACACATGTCAATCTCAATATTATTATATAGTTAAAACAGGTAGAACTTTAGGTAAAAGATTAAAAAAGCATGAAGTTCTCATATCTCTTAAATGTCTTAAACAATCACCATATCGTACAGAACAGACAAGATGAGCTGTACAATAGATAAAAATTATATAAATATCTTACATTATGAGAATGATATATATAAAAGGCAATTTTAATAACATGTTTATGCAAAGGAAATACTCTGAATACTAGTGAAGGAATGTAAATTACCAAGAAATAATGTGATATAATTTCCATGGTAGATACAGAAGAGACAATCTTCCCATGCAATTGCGAGTAATTCTAGAAACATTAAACTGAATCTGTAGAAAAATAATATAATTTGATCTAACATAAAGTTTTATTTTAAAAATTGGCAATTTATTCAGGCCAAAACACTTTTGATTTAATGTATTGGCATTAATTATTATTTGTACTTAATGTATCAGTGTTAATAACATTCTGTGTCATGTATTTGTATGTATTTGTTCTTAAATGTATGGTTGCTGCAATACAATATAAGGAATTTTTAATCTTTATTATAATGTAAATAACTTTATATGTATTTTAAATAACTTCAGTTACTGAAAAGAGGCCTTAACATGAAAGTTGGCCTAAAATGCATTTAACAATGTATGTAACCAGCCAAATAAATTGAAGATATTCAATAGAATTCTATTTTTGGATCAGCAAATTGCCAAGAGTATTCATACACCTGCAAAGGCAGGATTGTAAAGTTTAAAAAAATTATTTAATAAGAGTGTGTATGTATACTGTCAGAATTTGCATATTTTAGCACCTAGTGTACTGGCAGTTGTGAATTATGTTGGTACTCCGCAGGCTTAAAGACTGCAACTCCAGAAGAAAAAATGCTTGTGGCATGTCAGACTATAAAGTTTGCTTGCTGCCCAAATCCAGAAAAGGTTGCTCATCACTGGTTTAGACACTTCTATCTCAAGTATTTTGTTTTGTCCATTTCATTTATTTTATAATTATATCCACAATGAAATGCTAAAGGAAATAAAAGAAATGGGGGAAGAAATGGAATATCTAAGAAAACATCTAAACTGCATATGGGCTAAGTGACATGGTTTTAATGACAACTTCAGGAGGTACAGAATATACAGTATGAAGGTTACTTTAAAGTAAATTTTAAGAAATTATTTACTGTAATACACACAATTCCATAATATAATTAAATTGTTGATTATAAATATCCCATAGATATTATAAATAACTATAGAAAGTTAAATAATATAAATAGTAGTTTGTACTGTATGTTTAATTGTTCTCTAAATTAATACTTTTATAATATTGCATGTAGTTTCATTTGTTGTATTTTTACTTAACCAAAATAATATTTAGAGAAATTTGTATTCTACCATAACACAGTTGTCTACTTGAATATAACACATTCTAATTCCATCAATTTTGTTAATCTTGACAAAAAATATTTTATTCAAAATCATTTTAAGTATTTCATTATAATTAGTTTATTTTATTTATTGTATTAACATCAGATAATGTTTTTTTTTTAATTTTCACCAATTATAAATAATAAAATTTTTATATTTCATAATTTAAAATATTACATTATTGCAAATAATTATTTTCTATAAATTGCATAAATTATCTACATTTAAAAAAATTAAGGTTAATTTAAATTTTATTTCCAATAGATTTGATAAAAATTGTCAGGACAAAATTTTAAGTTTACAAAAATTTATTTTCAATAGTTTAATATTCCAAAATAATTGTAGATTTATAAGGTCTCTGACAAATTGTATGATTCTGCAAAAAACAAAGTTTTAATGTAAAAAAAAAATCTTTAAATGAAATACTAATGAATAAAAGTTTCCATTAATGAATATTTCAAATAAACTCATTTATTTTAAATTCTGTTGACATCATTAAGTTGAAATCTGTTTCCTGTATTTATTTCTGGGATGCTAGATATTTAACTTGTTTGTCATTAAATCTATAAAGAATTCACAAAATTTAATTTTAATTAAATATACAAAATATTTTATTTTTTCAAATTAAGAGATTCTTGAAAAAAATTAATTGTAAAACCTGAATGGATAGTAAAATAACTTTTGGGCTACAGTTAGAAAAAATTGTAACCTATAAATTCCCCACTGTTGTCCACTGTCTGTCCTTCCTTAATCTCAAGAATGGAGTTAGATATATGAAAGTTGAGATCAGATATGGTAAGCTTAGAGGCAGGAAGTCTCAATTAACTATAGTGAACAATTAACTATTGTGAATTTTGGTTTCTATTGGAAGTCATATTATTTCAATTAAAAAATTTTTCCTGAAAAAAGTTAGATGACTGGCTATATTGCTAGCAGGAAAGTATGATGCACAGGGGAAAGCCTACTAATTTGAGATGGAAAGCATATATTTCAAATTAAATATATTAAAAATATAATTAAAAATGCAACCTGGCATTGTGACAATGTCATGATAAATAATTGCTAATTATGTCTTACTTTTAATTGCTTAAAGTTTATAATTATGATTAATTATATGTTTTGTTACAACTCACTGTTTTGAACACTAACAAACTTCATAATTTATTGTAAAACTAAAATATATATAGTACATACATTCCTTTCCCTTTCAGAGTATTAATTTACATATTTAAATTCAAAAATACTATAATAGAAAAATACTAAAATGAAAATAATTTTACTACCTATAAAAGGATAGATGAATTGAATTAAAGTTAGAAAATAAAATCCAGGTTTTCCAAATGCTGCTTGTACCAAATCCTATTTAAAGACAATTTGAATTAAAATATCATATATACATAAATCATGGCATTAATAGAAAAATTAAAGACAGTTTTTTAATTAATAAAATAAATTATTATTAGAAAATATGTTTATACTATTAATGAATTAACAATATATTAATTAATAAAAATTAGTACATTTAAAAAAAATTTTAGTTTGTGATTTAATGTCACAAATTACCATAAAAAGTAATCACAATGTAGAAAAATATCAATGTTAATATATAATTTTATATACATTTTCCTTTAAAAAAAACACCATTTACTACTAAAATAATTATTATTACTACAGTGGAACCTCACTTAATGAGCATAATTCGTTCCAGAATCTTACTCATAATGCGAAACACTCATTAAGCGAAACAATTTTTCCCATATAAATTAATGTAAAATACAATAACACATTCCATGTAAAAAAAAATACTCAAATATTTTATGTATAACATTTATTCAAAGAAAATTATACAATATACATTGTTAAGGAGCTTGAATCTTCATCTTTTCTTCTAGCACAAAATGAATCAACCTGGAATGCAAATTCGATTCGCAGGGGGGAAAAAAAAAAATCACAGGTAATATGTCTGATAAACATGCCAAATGATATGCCAAATTCTTGGGCTGTGTAAAGGCTATAATTAAATATTAGAAATTAGTTACTTTGACTAGAGGTAATAGATTTAATACCAGATGGCAGTTATGCTGCCATCTGGTATTAAATTTAATAATTATAAATAATTAATTTTTAATTTAGACATTTTTAAAATTTAATTTGGAATTGGTCATTAAATTTAATACGAGATGGCAGCATAACTGCCTACCTCTAGTCAAATTAATTAATTTCTAATATTCAATTATAGCCTTTACATAGCCCAAAAATTTGACATATCATTTGGCATGTTTATTATATAATGGGCTATGGTTGTTGATGTTTATACATAATGCGTGTGAATAAAAATTTGGAAAATTGTGTGATCACAAGAGACACTAAGATGTTAGTGGAACAAGTGCTAAACACAGACTGATGGAGCATGCGCACAATCCAGAACTTCCCCTCTCTTTGTCACTTGTTATGCAAAATGTCTCTCATTAAGAGAGTAATTTTTTTACAAATTTGTTTTGCTCATTATGTGAATTACTCGTTATGAGAGGTGCTTGTTAAGTGAAGTTCCACTGTATTTTTTTGAAGGAATACATTGAAAATAAAACTGAATTTCATTTCTGGCTTACTCATTACTTAGTTTAAAAAGTTAAAAAATTATTCAAACAGCTGATATAAACATATATCACTGTCCCACCAAGACCAGTAGAAAAAGACATTGAAATGAATTAAAGGCTCATTAAAGATTTTTCATACAGAATTACATATCATTAAAATATTCAATCTCTTTGAATGAAATAACAGGCTAAAGATAACAAAGTTGTATTCTACTGACAAGCAGTTTTTAGATCTTTCTACATTAAAAATGTACATGAACAATATTTCAAAAAGAAATAGACCAGAAAATTAGCATTTGAAAAATTATGGAAATACAAAATTACTCACAAATTCAAAAATCCAGTAAGAAAACCAAAAGAATTTAATAGTAAACAAATTTTTTCAGTAGCTTTGAGCAACCATCTTCAGGTTAAAAAGAACACTTAAAAAACAGTACATAAAATGGAACATTATATTTAAATTATAAAAGAATCTACATATGATTGGATGTTGGTGAACATGTGGTTTCAATAAGATACTTAATAATATATTTCAAATAAAGCTCTCCAGGCTAGTGACAATGTGTCATTGTCTTTGTAATTGATGTCCAAGTTATTCCTGCTTGCTTTATAAATTTCCAACTTTTCAAGGTATTCAAGTTAGGAAGAATCTCTTGAATGGTGGATGAGTAGTGTCCTATGTAATTGTACATCTTCATCCAAGGCATACATAGTTAATGCTGTTGAAATTGGAACTTTATTAATTGATGTAAGCAATGTTTTAATGGACACATTGTTGCTCTAATGTATTGTAATTGAATCCTGTTGTATGATAGGAGTACAGAGTACACTCCTGAAAGGCAAAGTCTATTGTAAGGATACGTGGTGTTTCTGAGTAATACATACATAGTAGAGTTTCATTTGTAGGCTAAGGAAAACCTATTACTTTTTACAGTCTCCTGGAATGAGTGCATCAAGATCTTGTTGTACCTGACAGGTTAGAACTTGAAGTCTGCTATTCTCTTTTTTTATGTTTGGCTTTCATAGTTATTAATTTGGCAAAATAACTGTTGAATTGCCACCTGAATTATGTACTGCAATTCTTCTATCCTGTTATTGATATTCCAAGAATGCATGAATGTTCTTTTTATCAAGACTCTAAACACTGCTATTTTAAATGGGAATGTATTATATAAGATGGCAGGAATAAATATCAGATTGTATAGCTGTTTACGGTACACTGATGTAGAAATGCACTCCTCTTGTATGTTGATGTTGATATTCAGAAAATGTACCTCAGAAGAATGTTGCTGCTTTAGATATAGGTGGAGACCAAATGGATTAGAATTAATAGATTTTAAAAATTCAAGAAAATTTGGTTTACAATGCCAAATGATTAAAATGTCAGCTATATACCCAGTGTATAAGGCAGCATTATATTTGCAGGACAAAACTTTGTTTTCTGGTTGTCAAATTATCAATTCACATAACATGTTAAAAAGTGGGCTTCCTATAGGCACTCCTCTGCCTTGCAAGGTATACTTGTTCATTCAAATTGGAAGAAGTGACATGTTAAAACAGCTACTCCTAATATATTCACATGATGGTTGCATTGGTTACCGACGTGTGTAAGAAAACTTCACAGCTCACAGAAATATGTTTTTATTTTAATTGATTGGTAAAAGGATTCGAAATTGAATACTGTGATTATATATATTATCTCCATCTGTATGTTGTATAGAAGACAATAATTGTGCAGAGTTCTTAATCCCCCAGTGATAGTTTTCCAAGTTGTTGTTGATGTATTTATTGAGAATTTTTTCAATTTGTATTGTCGGTGATACTGATTTGTCTACAATAGGATAGAATTGATTACCTGGTTTGATAGATTTTTATTTTATAAATATTCTGATGGGGTTTGAAATTCTCAGTTATTCACCCTTAGATATCCAAATAGAATTACCAGGAATAATTCATGTTACACCCTTCCTTTACATCTTAATTTATTTATGTGATCTTTTCATTTATGTGATCATCCATGTACAATAAACACTATCTGATTTTGAATTGATTTTATTTCACAATTTGTGTTTTAAATTAGCCTGTAAAAATTTTTTTATAATGAACACTGATGTTCAATCTTATAATCTTCCAAAAAGAATATACACACAATCAATATTTTATTGTTGATGTATAAGGGACAGTCATCCTTTTTCTTTTTTAGGCATTACCATGTACTGTACTTTTGTAAATAAAAATTAAAAAATAAATAACTGATTATTCTTTACCTGTTTAAGCATCTACTTCTCTTGAAAAAATGAAATACTGAACAGGTATTTTCCTTCCTTTTACTGATTCATTTGATGTTGCTGTATTCATATAGGACTTCCTAATCTCTTTACATTGATTTATTTTAATCAGCTATTTACATATAAATAATATAGTTTGAAGGGAGAAAATTGTTATATTAGCCTAAGAACATTGCCTTTTCATACCAGAAATATGTCTTTATGTTCCTTTCTATTGTCTTAATATTACAATCAGATATAGCACAAACCAGGTAATCAACTCCATCCTGTCAGACAATTCGACATCACCATCAATACAAACTGAAAAATTCTCAATCAATACATCAACAACTTAAAGTTAAAAAAAAATCCATTAAAACTTCCTTTGAAATGATTATTACTGTTACTGCATCACCAATCAATGAACAAATATATAATTTATATGATTTACTCTCTTTTCTCTGCATTTCAAAGTAATTGTAGCATTTCCTCTCTCTAAATCTTTGTATGCAGTTATCACTTATGTATCTTATATCATCATTTTTTAAAATAACTGTAGTAACTTTTTGTTTTTAAATTTAGTTAGTATCATAAGTGAGAGAGTTCCGAGGATTACAAAAGCTCCATTTCTATTATCAAATTAAAAAACTTTTCTTTGGAATTTGTTTTCCTAATTCCTAACTTTCAATTATAATTTAATTAATGAAGCATAAGTAAATAGGAAAATACAGTTTTAAGTTTAATACTGCTTTTATATTATATATTTTACTTTTATGCAACATACAAAAATATTTCTCAAATTTGACTATTCAGCATAATAAACCAGCTGTTTTAATTTACTAATGAAAAGGAAAATGTAATCTCTAAACAACAGATTCAATTCTTTATCACATGCCAAAATCTAAAAATATTGAAGTTTATATTAAATACACTTAAGCTATAAATGGATAACAAAACAAATTAAGTTTTGTATATAAAGAAAAAAAATAGATACTTTTTCAATAATTTAATTAAATCAGAAGAAAAAACATTAAACATTTTGAGTTCTTTTATTTGAAGTTTCTGTAACTGAAGATGATCAGTCAAACTGATTGAAAATGTTATTACAGTAGCCCCTCATTATATCATGGATTCAGATATATCACTTTTTTTTGGTCCCTAAATTTTAAAAGCACTTGAATCAATAAATTTAAAAATAATTGCCATTGAATTTCTTTTCACAATGAAATATATTTTATTCCTACCATTGTCTTTGAAACTACTACTGCAGGTGAACAATAAATTTGTCAAGATCTAAATAAGCAAAACAGTGGACATTCAATTATGTTTCCTTTTGATATTAAAAATTGTTTATTTTATTGGTTTTACCTACTGTCTTCTCATTTACAAGTTTCTGTGAATTCAAAATTTCACAGGTAATGTGTAAGGAAAAGATTTCTTTATTTTTGAACAGAAAGTTCTAAAATTTTTATACAGTAATAATTTTATTTTGCTTTTAGAAAATTTTTACTCTCTGTAATTTTGTAAGTTTTGATGTCCAATTATATGTTCAATATTAATTTTTTTAAATTTTTGATGGACAGTATTTGTCTTTAAATATCATTATGAAAGAAACAATAATGCTAAATAGGTGTTCATGGTATAGAGATAAAGAATAGAGGATAGAGCTTCCATAGCATGTATAATATGTTTAGTATAAGACTACATGAATTTTTAATAAGTGATTTATTGTAAAATATAGTACCGTATAATAAAATCACAACTGATATTTTGTTTTTATATGGACAGTGTCTTTAAATGTCATTATTAAAAAAACAATAATGCTAAATGGGTGTTTGTGGTATCAATGTGTATGTAAATGTCATTTAATATGATATAACCACAAATAAACTTCAGTATTAAAATTTTATTATATCAAACACTTGCTGATGAAAGAATAGAAGATAGAGATTCCATAGCATGTATAATATATTTAGTGTAAGCCTAGAATTTTTAGTACTCAATTATATTGTATGTTTTCTTTGACTCCTGACAAGCATAATATAATGAGGGGCTACTGTATTTTAATAAATACATTGCTGGAATTATGAATTTTAGTTTTTACTTGCATCAACATTTCTCCAATTGAATTCACATTTTTGAAAGAAAAACATTTTTAATAAAAAAAATCTGATACCTCATACTTTGAAAAACTAACTTTGAATGCTTCAGGTTCAAAGTTTGAACTGTGCAGCAGTGAAAAAAATGCACTAAAAGCATAAATGCAATCTGCTGTGCAGCCAAGTCATCTCTTATTCTCATGTTATGCTCATATGATTTTCAGTGCTTTTTTTTTGTTTTATTTTTGGTGTGCCTGGTTGTATATATTGTGTGTTATCTATTTTTAACAATTTCTTCCTGCAATTTTTCTTTATCGATTGTTTTTGAGCACCTCTTATGTTTTGTATCCTTTAGTTCAAAATTTCCTGAATGGAACTTTTTATACCACATTTGACATGTTTGAAGTTTAGAAACATCTTCCCCATATACATTACAATTGCTTGAAGTCAATAGTCTTCATTTTTGAAACAGTCATCAAAACACACAAAATACATTCTTGCAGTTTTTGATAATAGATATTAATTTCTTGTTGAAAAGTGTTTTCTTCTGTAAAAGTTCGTTCGATGGAGAATTTTTTCAACAATTTGACTTTCTTTTTGGCTTTTTTTTTTATAAATTAATAAAATTTTGGCANAAAAGGAAAAAAAACACTGGAAGTATAGTTTATAGATTACAATACACATGTCAATCTCAATATTATTATATAGTTAAAACAGGTAGAACTTTAGGTAAAAGATTAAAAAAGCATGAAGTTCTCATATCTCTTAAATGTCTTAAACAATCACCATATCGTACAGAACAGACAAGATGAGCTGTACAATAGATAAAAATTATATAAAAATCTTACATTATGAGAATGATATATATAAAAGAAAATTTTAATAACATGTTTATGCAAAGGAAATACTCTGAACACTAATGAAGGAATGTAAATTACCAAGAAATAATGTGATATAATTTCCATGGTAGATACAGAAGAGACAATCTTCCCATGCAATTGCGAGTAATTCTAGAAACATTAAACTGAATCTGTAGAAAAATAATATAATTTGATCTAACATAAAGTTTTATTTTAAAAATTGGCAATTTATTCAGGCCAAAACACTTTTGATTTAATGTATTGGCATTAATTATTATTTGTACTTAATGTATCAGTGTTAATAACATTCTGTGTCATGTATTTGTATGTATTTGTTCTTAAATGTATGGTTGCTGCAATACAATGTAAGGAATTTTTAATCTTTATAATAATGTAAATAACTTTATATGTATTTTAAATAACTTCAGTTACAGAAAAGAGGCCTTAACATGAAAGTTGGCCTAAAATGCATTTAACAATGTATGTAACCAGCCAAATAAATTGAAGATAGAATCCTATTTTTGGATCAGCAAATTGCCAAGAGTATTCATACACCTGCAAAGGCAGGATTGTAAAGTTTAAAAAAATTATTTAATAAGAGTGTGTATGTATACTGTCAGAATTTGCATATTTTAGCACCTAGTGTACTGGCACTTGTGAATTACGTTGGTATTCCGCAGGCTTAAAGACTGCAACTCCAGAAGAAAAAATGCTTGTGTCATGTCAGACTATAAAGTTTGCTTGATGCCCAAATCCAGAAAAGGTTGCTCATCACTGGTTTAGACACTTCTATCTCAAGTATTTTGTTTTGTCCATTTCATTTATTTTATAATTATATCCACAATGAAATGCTAAAGGAAATAAAAGAAATGGGGAAGAAATGGAATATCTAAGAAAACATCTAAACTGCATATGGGCTAAGTGACATGTTTTAAATGACAACTTCAGGAGGTACAGAATATACAGTATGAAGGTTACTTTAAAGTAAATTTTAAGAAATTATTTACTGTAATACACACAATTCCATAATATAATTAAATTGTTGATTATAAATATCCCATAGATATTATAAATAACTATAGAAAGTTAAATAATATAAATAGTAGTTTGTACTGTATGTTTAATTNAGAATATTAGAATGTTGATAAAGCATGATAATGTGAAAAATGTATCTGTAATCTCTATGTACTATACAATTTAGTCTCTACAGGGTGGCACCACAATGAGATCTCGTACCACATCAAAATCTTCCTAGGGGCGGCCCTAAAAAGATTTTGAGGTGGTACGAGATCTCATTGTTCAGCCTGGTTCAGCCTGTGAAAAAAGTTCTCTTTCCAATTTGGCCCAGGGACAAAAACTGTTGGCCACCCCTGCTCTAGGGCTTTGACTACATAATTTAATTTCCTATTTTCTACCTCATGGTATTAAGCAGATATATGTGAAAAACATCATTTAAATTAAATGTGACCAGTGAAAAAAATGAGAATAAACTATATATTACTATTTCCTTAAAAATTTTCAAATAAAATATGCANGTTGTCTCTTTACAAAAAGCTTTGACCACTTCACTTTTAGAATTGTTAATTTAATGCAGCTGAAATCTAAAACTTATTAAAATACCAAGAAAAACATTAATTAATATTTTAATTAATGCACAAACAAAACAACAACATATTTTAACAATATAACAATTATCATAATGACTAATTCTAAAGTTTTTAATTAATGATCAACTTACTTGATAAGTTGACACACCAACAATATTTCCACCTTTTACTAGAATACATAAGGAATAATCTGTAGCAATAGCTATAATTGGAAGTAAAAGTAAACCCAATACAAATCCAGCTTGATTTATAGCATAAGGAATACCTATAAAGATTTCAACAGAAAAACTTCAGAAAATGCTAAATATATTTAATTAATGAGAAATATTAATCAATTTCTGAAATATGTTTTCTGTTTGTGTAATTGATTACAGAGGACATTAATTTGATTTTGAAAATTTATTGTAATAGAAACTTATAGTCTAGGCACACTTTAACTAATGCTAGCTTTAGGGCCTCTAAATTTTTGTGCCCTGGATGGCTGTCTAGTGTTAGTGTGTCTATAGCTCAGGCTGGCTTTGTTTATTGAAGCACTTTGCAAATTCTTAGCATCCATCAAACAAGGAAGGACCAAAAAATATTATCAATTATGTCTTGAGTAACATCAATGAAGAAAGCTGTAAAACTTGTGGAATCAATGCCCAAAAGAGTTACAGCTGTAATTAAAGCCAAAGGAAGGCATACAAATTATTAAGTATTGATTTTATGTTTGTGATTCTATACTTATTTCCACAGCCTTGTATGATTCCAAACTTTTTCTGAGAAGAGTTTGTTATTTTTGTCTTAATTAATTAAATTAAGTAAATTTTTCTTTTGCATTTAACTGCCATTTATTTGTTTAGAATTTGCATATTGGAACATAATTTTGTTATCAGTTGATTTCTGTAAGAAATCATACATGAAACTGCAGTAATGACAGGATAGAACTGTAAGCACCAGAAAACAAATGGTGATTCTAAACTTCTTTTCAAGGGTATTATGTGACTTAGTGTTATCTTGAAGAAAAATGGCAATTTGAAGCCCTGCCATAAAAAGTAACACATGAGGTCATAGAATTTCCTGAACATACTGCTATGCCATTAAAGTCCTTAGTACACTACTAGGGATGACAGAATGTCATATAATGTATCATCCTAGCAATGGGACAGTATGCTGCTCAACAGTAAATGCAAACTTGGAGTGCTCACCAGTGGCCTCCACACTAACAGTAGTTGTTTGTTCTAAAACAGAAGGGTTTATCACTAAAGACAATACACTGTCAGTCCATAGCAGTCCATGCTCTTCTATCAAGGAACCACAAATGAAGCCAATAATGTAGGTTGCTAATGGCAAGATACATAGAGGTTACAGTGTATTCAAATTCACCTCTGCTAGTTGCTTGCCAATAATAGTACAGGAAGAGACAGGGTTCTATAGTAGGGCTTTCATCCACTTCTGGATGAGAGACAAAGATGCCACTGCAGCTGTTTGTGCTGTATCATGATCAGACAATCATCTCTCTTGATGGTCTTTCTGGGGTGTTCAGACCCTGGTTGTCATATATATGTGTCCCCAACATCTTACTCAGATCAAAATGACCTAGATGACTAGCAATTTGACAAAATAGCCATCTTGCTTCTCTCAGCTCAATAATGCAGTTTTTCTCAAATTCTATTAGTTGTGTGTAATGTCTTTGACTGTATCAAAGAGACATTGTGCAATCAGACTACAACTGTAATCATTCATATACTTGTCTGAGATAACTCTATGTCAAGTTTTTCAGTAACCAGTACCAGACAATTCTATTTGGTTGAAAAGTTTTTCAAGAAATGTATTACCAATGGTAATTAATGTGGTTTGTTTTTATTTATATATTTTGTTATCTGCATGCACTATTTGGTTCTTTCACAGTTTATAATTTTGTGTCATCTACACATGCTATTCCGTTATAAAAATGTTTAGATGTTATTTCATTAACTTTAAATTTGTAATGTTCTGTTCTTGTTCCCTTTATATTCTGAAGTTTCAGCTTGATGAAGGTTCTGCACATATGACTGTAAATGTTAGTGTCCATAAAATCTCTACTGGATATTTAAAGATTTGGCCTTGTGATTTACTTTGTTTATCCAATTTGGTTCAGAGAAATAACCTTTTTCAATCTCTTAGGGTTTGAAAAATATTGTATTGCTCAAATGCATTTCTCTGGAATTTTAAAATATGCATGCAAAAGAAAAAAAGCAAGGTCAATAAAGATTCTACTTTAATGGTAATTATGAGATAATTCAAAATAAAATTTGGTCTGAAAAATGTAAATAAACATTCAAGAAGAGAATAGTTGATATATTTTGATAAATCTTGTTATATTATGTTATCTTTGTTTAGATTATCCATCAGTAATGAAAAGGAGATTATGTAGTACAGTCGACCCCCCTATAAGATATAGATACGTTCCAATTTATTAGAAATCCGATTTCTTACAAGTCGTTCCAATCACAGCCCGACACGTGTCAAGTTTACGGACTACAGGTTGTATGATAGGAGTACAGAGTACACTCCTGAAAGGCAAAGTCTATTGTAAGGATATGTGGTGTTTCTGAGTAATACATACATAGTAGAGTTTCATTTGTAGGCTAAGGAAAACCTATTACTTTTTACAGTCTCCTGGAATGAGTGCATCAAGATCTTGTTGTACCTGACAGGTTAGAACTTGAAGTCTGCTATTCTCTTTTTTTATGTTTGGCTTTCATAGTTATTAATTTGGCAAAATAACTGTTGAATTGCCACCTGAATTATGTACTGCAATTCTTCTATCCTGTTATTGATATTCCAAGAATGCATGAATGTTCTTTTTATCAAGACTCTAAACACTGCTATTTTAAATGGGAATGTATTATATAAGATGGCAGGAATAAATATCAGATTGTATAGCTGTTTACGGTACACTGATGTAGAAATGCACTCCTCTTGTATGTTGATGTTGATATTCAGAAAATGTACCTCAGAAGAATGTTGCTGCTTTAGATATAGGTGGAGACCNAATGTGTGTAAAATCCAAGTCGGATGTATGTAAGCTAATAAATGTTCTTGTTAATCTTATCTCGTCTTTTGATTCGTTCATTGTTACAAGAAATCTCCACACAGAGTCTCTCGAGTCTCCGTAGATATAACAAATACAGAAATCAATAACACAAAATAAATTGTAGCTATGTGTCGATTCCGCGCGACACGTCCGAACATGTAAGTTGAACAATAGTGTGAGGAAGTGAGTAATCAAGAGTTGTGTGGCGCTCAAACAAAAGACGAATCAACGAGATTTGAAAATCGTGTAACTCTGGGTTCGCGTAAGTCGGGATAGCGTAAGTCGAGGTATTACTGTATTGTACTGAATACTAGATTGCATGTATATATTTAAACAATATTACAACATTATTGCATTTTCAACAAAAAAACAATTTATGATCATTAAAAAGTAAAACTTAGCACTATTTATATTTATAGAAAATTAAAATAATAAAACAATTTCAAATAGGAGAATTTTTGTAAATATAATAAAATTAAAAGATTAAATATCTTACCCACAATTCCAGATCCAATAATACTATTGATGTAATTAAATCCAGTTTGGTGAAGATTACTTGTTTCAGTACTTTTACCAACTGGTTCATCCTAAAATAATATTTTAACAAATCAAGATATATAAATTGCTGTTATATTTAATGAATTTTTAAAATTTCATTTTTCAATTATAGAAAATACTGGAAATTAGTATAATTATAAAATACTAATTGAAATCTAAAAAACATTTTAAGTTATCAATATGCAAATTATCAGAAATGTCTAACAAAAAATTAAAATTTAGGATGCAATACTTTTACAAATAAGGAAAAAAATTATATTTATTAAAATCATAAAAATCAGATAAAAACATCATAAAATTTAAATTTATATCAGGTTTATTAAATCAGAATCAAAAATATTGTAAAATTGTCATTAAATGCTATTTAAATTCTAAGACAGTTAACCTTCCAGGAAAATTCCATGACAGATTAAAATATACAGATATACAGTAAGATGTGGCTAACAAGGTCAGGTAGGTCATTTGATCAAGCCATCTTTTTCATATTTTTGTGATAAATGTGATTTCAAAGCCTGGTGCAATTTGTGTTTGAATTAGCAGAAAGGGTTTTAAAACTTTAAATGAATGCACATAATGTAATGTTAATAGCTATAGAGAATGACAGTGTAATATATTAAATTCAAATTAACTGAAAATACAAATTATTCAACCTCAAAATAATAAAAGTTTACTATATTAAGTAACCAATGTAAAAAAGTTTTAAATGCTTAGCAATAACAAATATGCTAATTCAGTAAAACCCCGCTTAACATTGCCTCGATTAACGCTGATTCAATATAATGCAGTCTGCTTGAAGCCTAAAACACACTCAAAATTTACACTGATTCAAATTAACATGGCATTTCTTTGATTTGTATATAATATGATTATTTCCAAACATGAACCAATTAAGCAAAAGGTGGCAATTTGTCATAGTGCTGTACTTTCCTTAAATCTATGTTTGTTTAGTGCAATTTTGGAAAAAATATAACATCATGGATGCCATAGAAAATATTGACTTCGCTTGGCAAGAATTAACTGCTAAATGCATGAACGAAGTGTGGAAGAAGTTATAGCTGAAGGTATCCAAGAATTCTCAATGAGAAGAGCCTATTGCTGTATAGTTAGGTTGACAATAGGTTAACCAAATTGTCAACCTAATCGATACAGCAGGACTAGGAGATGTAGATGAGCAGGATATTGAGGAGTTACTGCAGGTTTGTGGTGAGAGCCTTACCAATCAATGACAAACTTCAAGAACTGGCAGAACAAAGAATTCATGTAGAACCGGAAAATACAGATTCTGAAAATAAAGAACCCAAAGAATTTCTCTACAGTTTTCCTTAGTAAAAGTTTGGTAAGATAACTGAAATTGTTGATCAAATTGTAGCAAATGATCCAGATTTTGAAAGGAGTGCAAAAGCAAAAAGAGATGTTTTGGATGTGATCTTCTGCTACAGACATTCACTTAAGGAAACAAAAAAGTGACAAATGAAACTACACAACTTTATCGCAAAACACAAGCATTTCAGAAAAGCCTGTATCCTCATCACAAAAAAATGAACTTTACATTTCTATGTGCATATCTTTGTGTTATTTAACATATATTATTATGCAAATTAATATAAAAATAACTTAAAATTAAAGTAAAATTTGTTTATTTTTGGTCACGTGTTCCCCTTTCCATATTTACTCTATGTTAAAATGACCTCGTTTAATGCTGTTTCACTTATCACTTTGTCATCTAGGAATGTTGCATCCCCCACATTAAGCATGGTCTTACTGTACTTATGATAAAAATTATTTTACATCATTTTTTCTTGTACATTGTAATTTATAAATAATAATGATTATGATGATTCATCTGTCAATTTATGATGAGAACAAAATCAGATTAATATATTAATTGGATTTATATAATAAAATAAAAAGAAAGAATTCAAAACTGATGTAATAATCACCACTTTAAAACAATATTATAAGACTTTGTAATATATTGATTTACAAATTTAAAAATTTTTAATAGCAAAAATACTTTCATAGTCAGCTCTAACAGTTTGAAATGTTAAATAGATAAAATATATCATTACAAATTATTTTAATTACTTTTAATATAATTTAAGCACTAAAGCATGNTAATGCAGTCTGCTTGAAGCCTAAAACACACTCAAAATTTACACTGATTCAAATTAACATGGCATTTCTTTGATTTGTATATAATATGATTATTTCCAAACATGAACCAATTAAGCAAAAGGTGGCAATTTGTCATAGTGCTGTACTTTCCTTAAATCTATGTTTGTTTAGTGCAATTTTGGAAAAAATATAACATCATGGATGCCATAGAAAATATTGACTTCGCTTGGCAAGAATTAACTGCTAAATGCATGAACGAAGTGTGGAAGAAGTTATAGCTGAAGGTATCCAAGAATTCTCAATGAGAAGAGCCTATTGCTGTATAGTTAGGTTGACAATAGGTTAACCAAATTGTCAACCTAATCGATACAGCAGGACTAGGAGATGTAGATGAGCAGGATATTGAGGAGTTACTGCAGGTTTGTGGTGAGAGCCTTACCAATCAATGACAAACTTCAAGAACTGGCAGAACAAAGAATTCATGTAGAACCGGAAAATACAGATTCTGAAAATGAAGAACCCAAAGAATTTCTCTACAGTTTTCCTTAGTAAAAGTTTGGTAAGATAACTGAAATTGTTGATCAAATTGTAGCAAATGATCCAGATTTTGAAAGGAGTGCAAAAGCAAAAAGAGATGTTTTGGATGTGATCTTCTGCTACAGACATTCACTTAAGGAAACAAAAAAGTGACAAATGAAACTACACAACTTTATCGCAAAACACAAGCATTTCAGAAAAGCCTGTATCCTCATCACAAAAAAATGAACTTTACATTTCTATGTGCATATGTTTGTGTTATTTAACATATATTATTATGCAAATTAATATAAAAATAACTTAAAATTAAAGTAAAATTTGTTTATTTTTGGTCGCGTGTTCCCCTTTCCATATTTACTCTATGTTAAAATGACCTTGTTTAATGCTGTTTCACTTATCACTTTGTCATCTAGGAACGTTGCATCCCCCACATTAAGCATGGTCTTACTGTACTTATGATAAAAATTATTTTACATCATTTTTTTTATTGTACATTGTAATTTATAAATAATAATGATTATGATGATTCATCTGTCAATTTATGATGAGAACAAAATCAGATTAATATATTAATTGGATTTATATAATAAAATAAAAAGAAAGAATTCAAAACTGATGTAATAATCACCACTTTAAAACAATATTATAAGACTTTGTAATATATTGATTTACAAATTTAAAAATTTTTAATAGCAAAAATACTTTCATAGTCAGCTCTAACAGTTTGAAATGTTAAATAGATAAAATAATATCATTACAAATTATTTTAATTACTTTTAATATAATTTAAGCACTAAAGCATGTGCAAACCACATCAATTCTC
The DNA here is from genome assembly GCF_000671375.1 of Centruroides sculpturatus. Taxonomy (NCBI): domain Eukaryota; kingdom Metazoa; phylum Arthropoda; class Arachnida; order Scorpiones; family Buthidae; genus Centruroides; species Centruroides sculpturatus. The sequence continues at coordinate 255,573 of NW_019385382.1, forward strand.
TTTTCTTCAGTCATCATGCTTCACATGATTTGCAAATAAATTATTTTATTACCATTTTCACAAAAATGGATCAAAACTTTATAATCACCCTGTGTAATTAAGATTACACTTGCACTGAAACTTTAGTTGGATTTTTCATAAGCAAAACTAATTAAAATGAATCTTAATAATGGTACGAAATGTAAATCCAATTATTTAAAAAATAAAATCTGTCCATATGTTAGTTTGTTTATAAAGAATTGATTATTGAATATATTGAAGGTTCTAGGCATGAGACATAACTTTGTAATGTAAATTATCATTAAAATTCATACAGACACATTTACAAAAGAAAATTATGGTATATAAATTGGGTTTGTAATTTTTCAATCTATTTTAACTAAAACGATGAAAAATAATATATATCTGAATATAATGTATTTTACACTTATTTATTATGCATATGTGAAAAATATTCTTGAGATAAAAAACAAGCATACATATATAAAATTATTATAAATGTAATGCATTTTGCAAAAATAAACCAAATTAATTAATTCATTACAACCAAAACTACTGTATTAAATTTTGTGTTTATATGTCACATATATGCATACCTTGTTTCCCCGAAAATAAGACAATGTTTTATATTAATTTTTGCTCTGAAAGATGCGCTAGGTCTTATTTTCAGGGGATGTCTTATTTTTCCATGAAGAAGAATTCACATTTCTTTTTGAACAAAAAAATTCCCATATCTAACTTAGACGAGAGTGACGTGTATTCAGTTGTGTCAAACTGAACTTAAATAAAACTGAAGTGAACTTACAAAGTCTTCGTGCTGGAGTGGACTTCCCACTCGCACTTCAACTTAACCTTTTTACATCATCGACATCGAGCTTGATGACCAATTAGTGCTTACTGAACTGTAGCACTATGCAAATATGATGTGGTGTGATTCCCAGCCGACCAATTAGTGATCACCAGCCATAACATTATGCAAATCTGTGATTCCCAAGCCATAGTCTTATGTGTGTCCCCAACATCTTACT